>NW_019957698.1:247488-324577 GCF_002910315.2 Salvelinus sp. IW2-2015 | reverse complement strand
GTAACACCTCACTGTCTGTCATAACAACCACATAGTAGACAGGTAACACCTCACTGTCTGTCATAACAACCACATAGTAGACAGGTAACACCTCAATGCTGTTGCTGCAACAATCTGATTCTATATCTGCAAAATCACAGGTAATGCCAACAGCATCATATGTTGTTGAGTAAAACCACAACAATCACATATTGTAGTTTACAGGTAATACCACAGCAACCAAACACAGGTAATACCACAGCAACCAAACACAGGTAATACCACAGCAACCAAACACAGGTAATACCACAGCAACCAAAACCACTGGTAATACCACAGCAACCAAACACTGGTAATACCACAGCAACCAAACACTGGTAATACCACAGCAACCAAACACTGGTAATACCACAGCAACCAAATGCAGGTAATACCACAGCAACCAAACACTGGTAATACCACAGCAACCAAGCACTGTTGCTGCCTGCCACACCCAGATTAGGCACAGAGGTAATGTCAATATTTCTTGCAGTCACCATGGCTTGCAACACTGTCTTTTTTAATGTATTTCCTATTCCTTTCCAGAGACTTAAAATGTGAAAACATACTGTTGGATGAGCAAGGATTTGTGAAATTGACTGGTAAAATAACCATGCACTCCACTACCCACCTCATCAAACCCTGTGCATCACTGACTCTGTGTGTGTGTGTGTGTGTGTGTATGTGTGTGTATGTGTGTGTGTATGTGTATGCTGTTTGTGCTGTGCCTGGTAGACTTTGGCTTTGACAACCAAGACACAGACAGGAGTGCTTTGATGAACACGTTCTGTGGCTCGGTGGCCTACACTGCCCCAGAGATCCTGCTGTCTCACAAATACAACGGAGAACAAGCTGACCTGTGGAGCCTGTGAGTCATCAGTGATTTGCGTCTCAAATGGCTCCCTATTCCCTATATAGTGCACTACTTTTGACCAGGGCCTATAGGGCTCTTGTAAAAAGTAGTGCACTTTATAAGGAATAGGAGCGGCATTTGGGACACACCCTAGAACAAGTCTCACACTTCATTAAATAGCTAAATGAGTATCATCCAATGACTTCTACAGAACTAGCCTACTCATTGGTCCCCGTATAATAGTTACCTACTGTATATGTTGACAGTCATGTTACCAATAAATAACACAGCCATACACAGCAAAGGGGCATCGCATATCACTGTCATAGTTTTGAACACAACTATTTTCTGCTTACTGGAAGTTAGCTGGTCACCCATGGACCTAGGCTGAACACTGTGCCTGAACAGGACCTAGATGCCGAGGAAGGCTCCTGCCATGGAGCGGGACTGGACACCGGCCCTGGCCTGGACATCGGCGCAGAGGAAGACTCCTGCCATGGAGCGGGACTGGACGCCCGTGTCTGGACTGCGCATCGGCGCAGCTGAAGACTCCTGCCATGGAGCGGGACTGGACGCCCGTGTCTGGACTGCGCAGAGGAAGGCTACTGCCATGGAGCTGGACTGTACGCCGTGTTTGGACTGGACATCGGCGCAGAGGAAGGCTCCTGCCCTGGAGATGGAGGTTCCGGACTGTGGACCGTCTCAGGAGGTTCCGGACCGGGTACTGTCGCCGGAAGCTCTGGACCGGGGACTGTCGCCGGAAGCTCTGGACCGGGGACTGTCGCCGGAAGCTCTGGACTGTGAAGGCGCACTGGAGGCCTGATCCATGGGGCCGGTACAGGTGGCACAGGACTGGTGACACGCACTTCAGGGCGAGTGCGGGGAGGAGGCACAGGACGTACCGGACTGTAAAGGCGCACTGGAAGCCTAGTGCGTGGAGCCGGCACAGGATGTACCGGACTGGGGAGGCGCACTGGAGGCCTGGTGCGTGGAGCTGGCACAGGACGTACTGGGCTGTGAAGGCGCACTGGAGACCTGGTGCGTATAGCCGGCATCAATTGTACCGGAACTATGACACACTTCGCACGGTGAGTGCGAGGAGCTGGCACAGGACGTACTGGGCTGTGGAGGCGTACTGGAGACCTGATGTGTGGAGCCGGCACAGATTTCAGACTAATAGCATGCTCCTCAGGACGAGTATGGGGAGCTGACTCAGGTGGCATTAAACTGATTACATGCTCCTTAGGGCAAATGTCTTGCATCTTCCACCAACTCAACAACTCTCTACGCTCTTTCTCCTCCAATACCTCCATCCACTCTCTGACGGTCTCTAACTCTCTCCGTTCACTCTCCTCCAGTTTCTTCCTCTTCTCCCAGACTGGCTCTGGTTCACCCCTTGGCTCCGCCGACCACCCTTTGTGCCCCCCACAAAATATTTTCGGACTGTTTTTTGGGCTTTTTATGTGGCCGCGAAACCCGGCGTCGTCTCTGTCCTCCCTTCTCTCCTGTCGTCTGTTTCCACGGCAGGCTTTCGTGTCTTGCCAAGACTTCCTCCCAAGTCCAGGATATTCTCTCCTCGATCTCCTCCAAAGACCAGGATGTCATCTCCTCCCGGGCACGCTGCTTGGTCCCGTTGTGGTGGGATATTCTGTCACGATCGTATGGACGGACCAAGGCGGAGCGGAGGTTGAGTTCCACATCTTTATTTCTAAGTGAAACTTCAGCAAAACAAACAATAAAGAAACGTGACTAAGTGATGCACAAAACAATATCCCACAAAACACAGGTGGAAAAAAGCTACCTAAATATGATCCCCAATTAGAGACAACGATACCAGCTGCCTCTAATTGGGAATCATACAAAATCACCAACATAGAAAAACAAAACTAGAACCCCACATAGAAAATATAAACTAGACTAAGTCACACCCTGACCTACTCTACCATAGAAAAACAGGGCTCTCTATGGTCAGGACGTGACACTATGCAAGAATGGGCTGCCATCAGTCAGGATGTGGCCCAGAAGTTAATTGACAGCATGCCAGGGTCGATTGCAGAGATCTTGAAAAATAAGGGTCAACACTGCAAATATTGATTCTTTGCATCAACTTCATGTAATTGTCAATGAAAGCCTTTGACACTTATGAAATGCTTGTAATTATACTTCAGTATTCCATAGTAACATCTGAAGACACTGAAGCAGCAAACTGTGGAAATTAATATTTGTGTCATTCTCAAAACTTTTGGCCACAACTGTACAAATGTCTTGGAAAGAAAGTATACCCAAATACTTTTCAGCCCAGCTCAAAATAAATCAAAATACGAATGCCTTCAATTACTGAAATTATACATTTGTATGATTATTATAGAGCGGTGATGTAAATTGAAAAAAAAATAGATGACTTTTGTTGGATGTGAGCCTGTCTTTACTTGTTGATGTTACTTTAAAGTCAATGAAACTACTTTGCCATAAAGAGCTGTAGTTCTAATGTCCCCGGGCTGTGTGCCCCTCCAGGCTGCCAGGACCTGATTTAGAAGCTGTTACAGTGGCAGCCCTCCACCCCCAAGCCCTTCCACAACCTACCTAACATTAGGAAGCCCAGCTCAGCCCATAAGGACCAGCAGCCCAACAGGCAGCTGCACAGCTTCTCAGGTAAACTGTCTGATAGCAGCCTGAGGATTCCTACTCCTGGCTACTAGCCTAGCGGCTGCTAACCATGGATTATGTTACCATGGACTACTGTGGGCTCAAACATGATTCCATTTGGGACTCAAACATTTTGGGGTTCCTACAGAAAATAAATTAAGGACACACTCTTTTCGTTAAAAACAAAATTATTTTAATGGTTACTTGACTTCTGTTGTCTGAATTTATATTATGTGAAAATACAACACAGTCCTTCCCGACTCCTGTTTACATGCAAGTTTGTTGTTGTGATGGCAAGAATGATCTTCTGTTCAGCAGTTGGTTTGGTTCCATTGTTCATCAGATGGTGGCTCAGATGAAATGTAGAAAAGACCTCCCTGCTACATCATCCTCACTATGCCTCCACACTGCTGGGGCTTGTCTGGATTTAACAGATCTTCCTGGTCCTTCTCCAACTGCTCCTGCTCCTTGGCATCCATGTCTTTGAGCTTCACCTCCATATCCTCAGGAATCTCCACCTCCAACAAGTTCTCCATGCCTGGCTCCGGTTCGTCCCCGATCAGCACCTGACAGAGAGAGACGTGCACATACAAAGGATACATCAATGCTGGTGGCAAACACATTAAGAAAGACTTACTTTAAGTGAAAAAACTATAGAGCAAAATATTCCAACGACATCCTCAACATTACTACAGACTGGAATTGACAACAAATTAGCTCAAGAAACGTAAAAATAAAATGTTACAGCCTTGTTAAGCACAAGATTCAGCATAAAAATACCATTAATCTTAGATAAATATCATGCTCAGATTTCAACTCGCTAGATTTATATGCTTTATGACTGCGATTAAACTGTCTGGGTAGCTAAAGACTGAACTCGTACCTCTGGACCAGAACTCAAAAGGGATCTCCTAGCTGTATGGAGTGTATCAGGGGGTTTCATCCAAGACCGAGTGACATCTTTTCCACTCAGTCGTTCCCCACTACCAGAATGCCACTGCAGAGCAGGCACTATGCAGGGAAGGAACAGTGGAAGCTTTTCCCAGCCAATCAGAACATCCTGGCTGTGTCCTAAATGGATCCCTATAGTACACTACTTTTGCCCAAAGCCCATAGAGCCCCACAGGGCCCTGGTTAAAAGTAGTGCACTATGTAGGGACTAGGGTGCCATTTGGGATACAGATTACATTTTCTCAGTCAGCCGCTGCTGTAAATTTCAGCACTCAGAGTATTGACATGTCATGAGATTAATTGGGATTGTAGACTGGGGTGTTTTACCAAGCACAACAAGAAGCCATGCAATTCCCGAACGTACTGGTTACCATGGTGCCATGACGACAGCTGGAAAATCTGGACTTGCTTGTGAATAACGCAGCAACAGCTCACCATGAGGTTGCTCTGGGTTGATTTAATAGGGTAAACCTAAACCCTAACTGCAGAGGTCTGCTTCAGAATTACAGCAACCGTTTGTTGATCTTAGTACAAACCTAACACACATTACTGTAAATTATACACAGAGTACACAAAACATTAAGGACACCTGCTCTTTCCATGACAGGCAAAAGCTATGATCCCTTATTGTTGTCACTTGTTAAATCCACTTCAAATCAGTGTAGATGAAGGGGAGGGGACATGTTAAAGAAGGATTTTTAAGCCTTGAGACAATTGAGACATGGATTGTGTATGTGTGCCATTCAGAGGGTGAATGGCCAAGACACAACATTTAAGTGCATTTGAACGGGGTATGGTAGTAGGTGCCAGGCACACTGGTTTGTGTCAAGAACTGCAACGCTGCTGGGTTTTTCATGTTCAACAGTTTCCCATGTGTATCAAGAATGGTCCACCACCCAATGGACATCCAGCCAACATGACAACTGTGAGAAGCATTGGAGTCAACATGGGCCAGCATCCCTGTGGAACGCTTGTCACCTTATAGAGTCCATGCCCCAACGAATTGAGGCTGTTCTGAGGGCAAAAGGAGGTGCAACTCAATATTAGGAAGGTGTTCCTAATGTTTGGTATACTCTGTGCATATTCGTAGTTTACCTGTATAAACTTCTCACAAGCAGCGGCCACGTGAGGTTCCTTTTCCCAGTTGTGGAACTCCCTCATGATGGCATAGGTGTTCTTGGCCTTCAGAAACTGCCGGCCCACTTTGGTAGCAGTCAGCTGGGTGCATCAAGAGAAAAACGTCAAGTTAGGAGTATTTCCAGCTGTTAAAATCAGTTTGGGTTATACAGAAAGAGCTTTTCTGGTTTAGTGACAAAGATGGTTAAGTGTTTGGAGCCAGAAACAAAGCATTTCGTTGCACCCGCGGTAACATCTGCAAAACAGTAAATGTGACAAATAAGCATTGATTTGAAGTGTTGGTGGAAGCTTGGTATTGACTCCTGGGTACACCAACCAGTATCATGGTCTCAATGAGCATCTTGCGAATGTCGGGATCCTCCTCTCTTTTCTTGTCCTCTGGCAAGTACTGGAGGTCGACGGGTAACCCTTCATTGAATAGGAATAATGTACCATCAGTATTAGGCTACATTTTAATGCAGATATCTTACTGTATTACATTAGCAGTAGGCTATATCAAGGAGTTGAAGTGTTTTAATCAATGCATGTTGTTCACAGTACAAACTGTGGGCCTTGTGACGCACACCCTCTCTTTATGAATTCTTCTCTAGCATCTCAGGCTGTGTAGCCTTCTATAAAGACTAGTTAACGTGGCCATGTGCCACAAGACTAATAAACATCAAAACAAATGAAAAATGTTTAACTATTTTTACGTGACCACCGCCTTTAAAATTGAACCCCGGGCTGAGTACAGCACAGATTCACAACTTCCTTGGAAGGATCTTCAACATTTTCTATTTGGGTCCCTCTGACGTTATTGTGCATGGAGAGTTGATCAAAAATGTACATGCACAAGGTGGGGACAAATACACAGTGCCTTGAAATTCCACCTGCCATCTGCACAGAACAAACACATTGCACCCTATGGAGGAGAGGGCAACTGCAGCAGACATGCTCATGCCACAGGCACAATGATTTCCTGTTGCAGCTGGAAATAGGAATGAGCTCTGAAGTTACCCCTAGGTATAGATCTAGGATGATCTTCCCTTCCCCTAATCCTAACCATTAGTGGGTAAAATGTCAAACTGACTCAAAATCGAGGGAACTGCAGTGGGGTCGCCAAAATGTTTTTTTTTTTTTTTTTGGGGGGGGGGGGGCTAAAAATTCTATAAATTGAAGGTTATTGTTGTAAAACTAAATTTCATGATTTTAAGGTCGTCATTAGATTGGGTTGGGATCGCAAGAAATCTTGGGGGGGAAAAACGGTGACCCAGAAATCTGTCACCCCCCCAAAATGGGATCCTCGCTGAAACATTTGAATATCACTGCTCTAACCGGTTATGTCAGCGTCTACCAACTAACCGGTTATGTCAGCGTCTACCAACTAACCGGTTATGTCAGCGTCTACCAACTAACCGGTTATGTCAGCGTCTACCAACTAACCGGTTATGTCAGCGTCTACCAACTAACCGGTTATGTCAGCGTCTACCAACTAACCGGTTATGTCAGCGTCTACCAACTAACCGGTTATGTCAGCGTCTACCAACTAACCGGTTATGTCAGCGTCTACCAACTAACCTGTTATATAACCAGCTGCCCACTGCACTGAGGCTAGGAAACACGGTCACCACTGATAAATCTACGATTATTGAGAATTTCAATAAGCATTTTTCTACGGCGGGACTTGCTTTCCACCTGGCTACCCCTACCAACAGCTCTGCAACCCCCCCCCCCCCCCCACGGCAACTTGCACAAGCCCCCCACCATTTCTCCTTCACCCAAATCCAGATAGCTGGTGTTCTGAAAGAGCTGCAAAATCTGGACCCCTACAAATCAACTGGGCTAGACAATCTGGACCCTCCTAAAATTATCCACCGCCATTGTTGCAACCACTATTACTAGCCTGTTCAACCTCTCTTTCGTATCATCTGAGATCCCCAAAGATTGGAAAGCTGCCGCGGTCATCCCCCTCTTCAAAGGGGGAGACACTCTAGACCCAAACTGTTACAGACCTATATCTGTCCTACCCTACCTTTTTAAGGTCTTCGAAAGCCAAGTTAACAAACAGATCACCGACCATTTCGAATTCCACCGTACCTTTTCCACTATGCAATCTGGTTTCCAAGCTGGTCATGGGTGCACCTTAGCCACGCTCAAGGTCCTAAACGATATCATAATTGCCATCGACAAAAGACTATACTGTGGAGCCGTATTCATCGACCTGGCCAAAACGTTTGACTGTCAATTACCACATTCTTATCGGCAGACAGCCTTGGTTTCTCAAATGACTGCCTCGCCTGGTTCACCAACTACTTCTCAGATAGAGTTCAGTGTGTCAAATCGGAGGGCCTGTTGTCCGGACCTCTGGCATTCTCTATGGGGGTGCCACAGGGTTCAATTCTCAGGCCGACTCTTTTCTCTGTATACATCAATGATGTCGCTCTTGCAGCCGGTGATTCTCTGATCCACCTCTACGCAGACGACACCATTCTGTATAATTCTGGCCCTTCTTTGGACACTGTGTTAACTAACCTCCAGACGAACTTCAATGCCATACAACTCTCCTTCCGTGGCCTCCAATTGCTCTTAAATACAAGTAAAACTAAATGCATGCTCTTCAACCGATCGCTGCCCGCACCTACCCGCCCGCCTAGCATCACTACTCTGGACGGTTCTGACTTAGAATATGTGGACAACTACCTAAGTGTCTGGTTAGACTGTAAACTCTCCTTCCAGACTCACATTAAGCATCCAATACAAAATGAAATCTAGAATCGGCTTCCTATTTCACAACAAAGCATCCTTCACTCATGCTGCCAAACATACCCTCGTAAAACTGACTATCCTACCGATCCTTGACTTTGGCGATGTCACTTACAAAATAGCCTCCAACACTCTACTCAGCAAAATGGATGCAGTCTATCACAGTGCCATCCGTTTCGTCACCAAAGCCCCATATACTACCCACCACTGCGACCCGTATGCTCTCGTTGGCTGGCCCTCGCTTCATATTCGTCGCCAAACCCACTGGCTCCAGGTCAACTATAAGTCCTTGCTAGGTAAAGCCCCACCTTATCTCAGCTCACTGGTCACCATAGCAGCACCCACCTGTAGCACGCGCTCCAGCAGGTATATTTCACTGGTCACCCCCAAAGTCAAGTCCTACTTTGGCCGCCTTTCCTTCCAGCACTCTGCTGCAAATGACTAATGAATTGCAAAAATCACTGAAGCTAGAGACTCATATCTCCCTCAGTAGCTTTAAGCATCAGCTATCAGAGCAGCTTACAGATAATTGTACCTGTACATAGCTCATCTGTAAATAGCCCATCCAACTACCTCATCCCCATATTGTTATTATATTTTTTGCTCCTTTGCACTCCAGTATCTCTACTTGCACATTCATCTTCTGCACATCTATCACGCCAGTGTTAATTTGCAAAATTGTAATTATTTCGCCACGACGGACTATTTATTGCCTTACCCCCCTAATCTTACTTCATTTGCACACACTGTATATAGACATTTCTATTGTGTTATTGACTGTAAATTAGCTTATTCCATGTGTAACTCTGTTGTTGTTTGTGTCACACTGCTTTGCTTTATCTTGGCCAGAACTTGTTCTCAACTGGCCTACCTGGTTAAATAAAGGTGTTCTCAACTGGCCTACCTGGTTAAATAAAGGTGTTCTCAACTGGCCTACCTGGTTAAATAAAGGTGAAATAAAATAAAAAATATCAGTGTGTAACTAACTAACCTGTTATATCAGTGTGTAACTAACTAACCTGTTATATCAGTGTGTAACTAACTAACCTGTTATATCCGTGTGTAACTACTAACCTGTTATATCGTGTGTAACTAACTAACCTGCTACTTTTTTATTTTATCTTATTTTAACTCGGTCAAGTCCAGTTAAGAACAAATTCTTATTTTCAATGACAGCCTAGGAACAGTGGGTTAACTGCCTTGTTCAGGGGCAGAATAACAGATTTTTACCTTGTCAGCTCGGGGATTCGATCTTGCAACCTTTCGGTTACTTGTCCAATGCTCTAACCACTAGGCTACCTGCCGCCCCATTGTTATTAATTGTTAGTAGTGCATACTAACTAGAAAAAAAGTTTGAATACCACTGATCTTGGGGCAACTTCACCCTATTCCTTAGGGCCGAGGGTGTATTTAAGGACTGTTGAAACATCTGAAATCACAGTGCCTGGTACAGTACATGATACGCTGTCGGCTACAGCTGGATCCTGTCTATTCTGCAGGGAGATGAGAAACACTTTGCCATGCCGTGGTGTCCTCCTTACCTTCATTCTCCTCGTCAGACAGTTCCTCAGGCCCAGCGAGAGGCAGCAACAGGAAAGGCAGAATGTCCACTGTATCACTCAGCAACCACTCATGATGAGCTGGGGGAAATCGTAAGATATCCGAATCAGGAATTTTTATTCTCTTACCCTTTCTTGAAAACATATCAAACATATCAAGGTCAAAGGTCAACATAGCTAGAACGTTTACCGAAAATTAATCTTCTTCAATTCAACACAAAACGGGGCATGAACTAGGAAGGTTAAAACTGACTGTCCTACAGCCATTAACATGTATGCGTGTGTCTTTTCATCCCTTACCATGGTCAAAGCAACAATTTCTCAGAGTGCCAATGACTCCCCCTCGTCTGATTGTGGAGGCCTCGTATTGTACGTAGGGAAGGAGTCTCTGCACTACACACCTGTGGACCATGAAACATACACACAAAGAACAGGCATCATCATTGGACAGGGAACAGACAGGTAACACTTATTGGGCAGGAAGTTGGACATCTCTTTAGGCATGTATAGCATGTATTACCAGATGATGAGAAAAGTCAAAAGACATAACCTAGCCTAGGCTAAACCTGGATCTCATGAGCTAAGCACCCAGCCACTGACCTCTCCCTATCCAGGATAAAGTGTCTGGTCTCCGGCAGCTGAGTCAAGTTGGAGAGGAGGGGGCCCAGGTAATGGAGCGACACCTGCTTATTGTAGCCCTCAGTGCAGAAGATTTCCACTACCTGTGTCAGACCTATCTCCTGCTCCTGCATAGCCTTAAACACTTCTTTACACGTCTTCACGTGCCGCGACAGGTTAGTAAGGATCGTACAGATACGGTCTGCAAACATAAACTCTGGGTCCAGGAGGTTTTTAAACAACATAGGGAGAAAGTCAGCGTCCTTCACCAGAGGTTGGTGCATGGTCTCGTCAGCCGAGAGGTTGATGAGAGAGTGGTAACAGTCTTTGACGATAGCGATAGAGGGGTCGGTGGTGAGGGTCACCAGGGCTTTAAGGAAGTCAGGTTTTGACTGAAGGTAGCGACAGCCGTCCCTGTTGCCAGATAGGCCCAGAATGTACTCTGTGGCCTGGCCCTTGACGTCCGGCCTGGTGTTCAGGGTGAGGAAGGACAGCAGCTCTTTTGCCTCCACGTCACTCAGCATGATGGTGGACAGGCAATGTGTGATGGGCAATCCAAATCTTCACTAATCCAAAAGTTGACAGTCAGAAGATACAGGGTTACAATTCCACAAGTGTAAAGAAAGCTTGCTACAAAGACAGAGAGGAAAATTAGACCAATGATAACTGGTTAGATACAATGTAGCTAGAACACAATATAAACATACATGGTGAATATAAATTACAAAGTCAGTAAGTTACATTAAACTCATTCTGTCACATAGCATAATCATATCTGAGTCCTTTCGATCGTGCTAGCTAGCCGGTCGAACATGGGTTCACGTTAGTTTCTATATCTCAGGCGATATAAAACCACCCGAATTCCTTGACTGTTAAAAGTGTAGAAAACAACGTAGCTAGCTGGCTTGATACATATTTCTGGATTTAAAACCAATCGTACGGTTCTGTAACATTGATCAAACGACATTGATCAAAAGTTTATTATGACGCACACTCACCTCATTCACGTGGGCCGTTCCACGCGGATAAATAAGTACTTCCGCATTTGACATTTTGCGTCTCCAATAGGCTTACAGATAATATAGATATATCCGCTTCCAAAGGTAATCCTTAGTTCTGATTGGTTTCATTTTCTCAGCAGCCTTTCGATTGGTAGATTACTGCATGTCATTTTAAAGCGCGCTAAAATAGTGGAAACAACATATGCTCAGCACGACATATTCTCCTGGTGTAAGAAGCTCATTTAGGCTCTTTCAAAGCAGCGTTTAGGATTCTTATTGCCAGCAGACAAGTAAGAAACTTCGAATTTATTTTGCTTGAGATTACGGTATATTGGGACTTTTTGAACCCACTGTTGTAGCAAAGATGTTTTTAAACTAACCCATTGTTTTTTCTATCTGTGGTTGTAGCTTGCCTACATTTTAGGGGTGGGCGCTATACTATACTGTATTTTACGATATACCGGTATTGATGCACGGACGGGATTGTGTTTTTACTTTACCTTCTATAAAGGTATTTTAATGTTTTAAAAGAAAGTGTGATACACCGTGTGTAACGTCCATTTTTATAGTTTACTTCGCTACTTGAGTCCTCTCTCATTCAACTCAATTGAAATCAATTCAAAGGGCTTTGTTGGCTTGGGACACATATTGTAGCGACTCGCACAGACAGTTGTGTGTTATTTTATTCGTTGGTTGTGTTGTATTTACCAGTAACCAGTGTTCGCGGGGTCCGACATGCCAATCAACCTGCTATCTGTCAATCACGGGAATGCCTGGAATGTTCTGATGTCGGGCATCCTGGTGGAGTGGTGGTGTTTATTTTATTTTATAGGGTATCTTTCATTTATTTGGCGTGGGCTACGGCCAAACAGTAGCCTATGTGGAGTTGGGTTGATAAACAGGACATTCGTAAACTCAATTCTCTGTCTGAACAATTGTTCCTTTATGATGTAGCCAGTTCATTACAATATGTTTACATTGCCAAAACAAGTTAAATAGATAATTAACAAAAGCAGACCTGCCAACCCTGTCCAACTTTTTAGAGTAGTAGACTCGCGCGGAAAATTGGAATTTGGGGTTTTCTTTCCCCCCGCACGCTCGTGCACGCGCATGTTTGTGAGTCTGATCGAAATTCTAGAATTTGATCAAGTCTATAGAAGGTTGGAATAGTTTCCTGACAGCATTCCATTTACACATATGGTAAAATTCACTAACAAGCTCTAATTAGAAAGAACACACAAAGGGCCTTTATTCTTGGAGTTGTTTTTTATTTTATTAAACAAATAACAAGTTGTTTGTTTAGGTACAAATGTCTTATCCAATTATACTTTTTTAACTCTATGATAAGAATAAGAAATGTTTGAAGCAGAGCATCAGTATGAAATAGACATGCTATCCATAATAAAAACGAAAAAGCTATGATAGGAAACAGTGGGTGAGAACAAATATTCTGGAGACCTTCAAATGTTCAGGAAATCATTTCCTAGACAGATTTGCCTGGTAGCTAGCAGATTTAGCCTTACGTAGCTGGGCATCGGGGTAGATTTCTCTGTGGCAAACAGTTCCTCTGGCAATCATTGAAACCTTCTTGGTAACGAGGACACTCAGCATGTCTATACTGAGGGAGGCTCTGTACTGGGGTTTGTTCTTGGAAACGAGACTGAATATTCGTTCGCAGTCTTTATTGCATATGACCAATATCCCCAGCATCACAGCCGAAAGGTGGGAGTCCCCCCTCCCCTTTTTTTCATTGTGCCGATTTCTCTCCAGGCCTGATCCGTGTGCATGTTGACCAGACTCTGCTCAAAGGTTGTTGCCAAAGAGTCTAAACTCATCTTCCACCAGATCAACAGAGGCTCCCTCAGGAATAATCCAGGGAAAGCGTGCCATGAAAAACCAGTTGTGGGATGAGAATTTGGCAGTCAACGTCAGTGACCACTGCATGGTGGAGCACATCTCCAAATGGACATTTCAGCAACATGTAGTCAGTCTACTGCAGAAAAAAAGAAGTTTCTGACGCATGCATTGTAGGTCTTCAGATCCAGCTTGCCTTGGCCCCCAAGTTTAGTCTCTATAGTAGAGGAACGCTTGTCACCTCTCAAACAGGGCCAATCACTAGTGCCAGCTCGCAAGTATTGGCTTTTTAGACATGGTTCCTAATCAACACTTAAAGCGAATTAATTTTGAAAACATAAAAACAAATGATCACATCGACACAGACCGCAAACTGTCTAAACAAAGCTTAAGTAGGCTACCGCAAAGGGAATCTGAACGTTGTTCGCTTGAAGAGTCCGGTGTTTCAGCCGATGTAAAGGTGCTTATTGGATGTCTTTGTAGCGCATACATCATTTCAGATTTTAGAAATTGATAAAATCTCAAATCTAGTGCAAAGACATTTTAGAAGCATTGCCTCTATAGCTAATACCTGACACAGTCATTCTTCATCGCGCAGTCTTCTAAACTCCCGACTCCATTTAATGCCAATATGTTTATTTATTTTTGATTATACTTTTGTAATGCTTTTTGTGACGTGGATCATAGTTAGTCTATCAGGTTGCGTGATCCTCGTAATGTTACGTGGAAAATACAACTAATGGGACGCAGAATTAAATGTATATCACACTCGCACAAATGAGACCGGTTATTTTTCGTATTTGCATTTAATTTCTTTCACTAGCAAATGCGAGTGAACTGCTGGCACTTTAGAGCCCACTTTATGTCCATATTATGTTTGCTAACGTTAGCTTGAAACAATTCGTGTTTACCTATCCACAACACACAGTCGAAAAGGGATTTGTCCATGTGTTTACGTACAGCTGAAGGTCGGCAAACTCAGCATCACAACAAACAGGAGGAGGGGCAGACTACAGTAGCTACATTGAATAATTATGGAGATCAATACACGTCCGTTGACACAACTCCGTACATGTCTGTGTGTTGCAGCTCGAGAATCGGGATGTTAGATCTACTCAGTGATTTATTTTTCATTAAAATGTTTTTATCAGGCCCTATTCATTTCTGCGTACTTTTAACTCGGATCTCGTACCTGCGTACATGGACAGAGAATTGCGTAGTTTTTACGCAAAATGCGTGCATATTGTCAGTTCTGCAAAACTTAAGTAATCAGTCAAAAATTAACCGTAACATTACACTCAGTTTTAAAGGAATAGACACATTTCAAATGACATATTATGGCTATGTACAGTGTTATAATGATGTGCAAATAGTTGGAGTACAAAAGGGAAAATAAGTAAACACATGGTTTGCATTTACAATGTTTCTTCTTCACTGGTTGCCCTTTTTTGTGGCAACAGGTCACAAATCTTGATGCTGTGATGAGTGGTATTTCACCTAATAGATATGAGAGTTTATCAAAATTGGATTTGTTTTGGAATTCTTTGTGGGTCTGTGTAATCTGAGGGAAATGCGTGTCTGATATGGTCATAAATGTGGCAGGAAGTGCAGCTCCGTTTCCACATCATTTTGTGGGCAGTGTTTTCTCTTGAGAGCCAGGTCTGCCTAGGCGGCATCTCTCAATATCAAGGCCATGCTCACTGAGTCGGTACATAGTCAAAGCTTCCCTTAATTTTGGGTCAGTCACAGTGGTCAGGTATTCTGCCACTGTGTACTCTCTGTTTAGGGCCAAATATAATTCCAGTTTGCTCTGTTTTTTGGTAAATTCTTTCCAATGTGTCAAGTAATTCTTTGTTTTCTCATGATTTGGTTGGGTCTAATTGTGTTGGTGTCCTTGGGCTCTGTGGGGTCTGTTTGTGAGCAGAGCCCCAGGACCAGCTTACTTAGGGGACTTGTCTCTATGTTCATCTCTCTGTAGATGATGGCTTTATGGAAGGTTTGGGAATCGCTTCCTTTTAGGTGGTTCTAGAATTGAACGTCTCCTTTCTGGATTTTGATCATTTGCGGGTATCGGGCCTAATTCTGCATGCAGAGTCTCAATTTGGTGTTTGTCCCATTTTGTGAATTATTGGTTGGTGAGTGACCCCAGACCTCACAACCATAAAAAGCAATGGGTTCTATAACTGATTCAAGTATTTTTTTAACCAGATCCTAATTGGTATGTTACATTTTATGTTCCTTTTCCATGGCGTAGAAGGCCCTTCTTGCCTCGTCTCTCAGATCTTTCACAGCTTAAAAATCAACAAAGCATCAGAAGACTTTGCCTTTGTTTTGGTTTGTTTGTTTGTCAGTTAGGGTGTGCAAGGTGACTATGTGGTCTGTCATATGGAAATTTGGTATAAAGCCAATTTGATATTTGCTCAGTACATTGTTTTCACTGACGAAATGTACAAGTCTGCTGTTAATGATAATGCAGAGGATTTTCCCAAGGTTGCTGTTGACCCATATCCCACGGTAGTTATTGGGGTCAAATTTGTCTCCACTTTTGTGCATTGGGGTGATCAGTCTATGGTTCCAAATATTGGGGGAGATGCCAGAGCTGAGGATGATATTGCTTTTTTTAAGTATAGCCAATTGAAAATTGTGGTCTGTATATTTTATTTTACTTAGGATACCATCAACACCACAGGCCTTTTGGTGTTGAAGGGTTTGTATTTTGTCCTGTAGTTCATTCAAGGTAATTGGAGAATCCAGTGGGTTCTGGTAGTCTTTAATAGCTGATTCTAAGATTTGTATTTGATCATGTATATGTTTTTGCTGTTTGTTCTTTGTTAAAAAGCCAAAAAGATTGGAGAAGTGCTTTATCCATACATCTATATTTTGGATAGATAACTCTTTGTGTTGTTTGTTTAGTGTGTTCCAATTTTCCCTGAAAGTGGTTACATTGAGCTGATTTCTGACATGCTGTTCCCTCTTTTTCCGTAGTGTTTTTCTGTATTGTTTTAGTGATTCACCATAGTGAAGGTGTTGACTCAGGTTTTCTGGGTCTCTGATTTTGGTTGGATAGGTTTCTCAATTTGTCATTGTTTAAAATGTTCTTAGGTTGTCTGCTTGACATTTTTTTATTTGATAGGGAAGCTGAGAGGTAAAATAATCTTTTAAGGCTTTCTGCTGCCAGGTTTACACCTTCACTATTACGGTGAAATGTTTTGTCCAGGAAGTTGTCTAAAAGGGCTTGAATTTGTTGTTTCCTAATAGTTTTTTTGGTAGGTTTCTACACTACTTTCCTTCCATCTATAGCATTTCTTAATGTTACTCAGTTCCTTTGGCTTTGACTACCTGTCATTTGAGTATTGCTCTGTTCATGTAGACTGTGATTTTGCTGTCATCTGATAGGGGTGTCAGTGGGCGGACTGTCATCTGATAGGGGTGTCAGTGGGCTGACTGTCATCTGATAGGGGTGTCAGTGGGCTGACTGTCATCTGATAGGGGTGTCAGTAGGCTGACTGTCATCTGATAGGGGTGTCAGTAGGCTGACTGTCATCTGATAGGGTGTCGTGGGCTGACTGTCATCTGATAGGGTGTCAGTGGCTGACTGTCATTCGATAGGGGTGTCAGTGGGCTGGACTGTCATCTGATAGGGAGTGTCAGTGGGCTGACTGTCATCTGATAGGGGTGTCAGTGGGCTGACTGTCATCTGATAGGGGTGTCAGTGGGCTGACTGTGAACACTCTGAAGGACTCTGGGTTGAGGTCAGTGATAAAGTAATCTACGGTACTACTGCCAAGAGATGAGCTATAGGTGTACCTCCCATATGAGTCTCCTCGAAGCCTAGCATTGACTATGTACAGAGCTGCAGGACTTGTGACCCGTTTTTGTTGGTTCTTTTGTCATAGTTGTGTATAGAGGGGGTGTATTTGGGACGGAATAATGTCCTCTTTCTCTTTCTCTATATATATATATATATATATATATATGCCGCTTTCCACACAGACCTAGCCTTGTCCCCTGTCACTCAAGGTGTGCATGTGATGTTCCTCAACCAGAGACACTTGCGTCCAGTCTACATGGTCTATGCAACAGTATTGATGACATTTTCTTAGCAAGTTGGCTCTAAATCTTACAATACTTATTTTCCACCATAATTTGCAAATAAATTCATTAAAAATCCTACAATGTGATTTTCTGGATTTTTTTTCCTTCTCATTTTGTCTGTCATAGTTGAAGTGTACCTATGATGAAAATTATAGGCCTCTCTCATCGTTTTAAGTGGGAGAACTTGCACAATTGGTGGCTGACTAAATACTTTTTTGCCCCACTGTATATATACTGTGATATGATATTTTGTCCATATCGCCCAGCCCTACTAAATTTTCATTTCTAGTCTCATATGTGGCTCTCTTGTCTAAAATAATAGGTCGCTACTTTACATTTATAATGAATGATAGCATTGTCTGACTTGCAGTTTTACTGTCATGAGAGCCAGCTGTTTGGATACAGTTGAAATCCCTGACTGACTAGCTAGATAACTTGCACAAACTCTAACATTTGAAATCGCTGGCGATTTTATAATATTGCTTATTTGTCATTTCAACAAACGTTGATGCCTACAGAGTGATGGATCGATACAATGATGTGAAGATTCTTCTGAAAACCTGGGAGCAGTCATTTGTTCAAGAACATCAAAGAAAGCCCAACAAGGTACTGTATCTAGCTTGCTAACTAGCTATAGGTAATTAGCTATTCAATTATCATGTATTACTAACCAGAGACCTACAGTAACTAACTCGTATAGTCTTTCTCACTGTGTCCTATTATTCAGGTTGATATTGACGGAGCCCCAGAAGAGGCTAAAAGTAAGTACATGCCAATATTTTAACTGGCTGAAAAATCAGATCTGAAACACAGGGGAGAAATGTTGCTGCTCTCAGGCTTGTATTCATTGGTTATCACCATAGCAAAACATTTTTCAACCGATTTAAATAAATAAAAACAAACGTTTCTTATGGGACAAATTCAGGTTTTCTTCCGTTTGCTGCCTACTGAATAGGACTCAGGTATTCTTTTTCAGTTACTAAAATGCATTGCTTTGAGTTTTGTGTTTCTGCATGTGTTTCACAGAGCTCTACAAAGAATATCGAACACTCAAGCAAGCAAAAGAAAACAGCAGCAATGGGCATACAGACCCAACACCTACCGCACAGACTCAGTCATCTGAGAAGGTAGGTTCAGTGTAATTATATTGTTATAACACTTGTCATCCACAGTTATTAGTTAACTGTGTTTTAAAGGGGCAATATGTGATTTTCTTTCATACGTTCTTTTGACTTTTAAATGAATGATACATACCCATTCGCCGCTTTGTTAACCGAAAGGTTGCTGGATCAAATCCCCGAGCTGACAAGGTAAAAATCTGTTCTGCCCCTGAACAAGGCAGTTAACCCACCGTTCCCCAGTAGGCCGTCATTGAAAATAAGAATTTGTTCTTAACTGACTTGCCTAGTTAAATACATTATTTTGTATTTATTTTTGTTGTTGAAGAATACCCCTTTTAATGTTTTCTCTTTGAAGGAATCCGATTGCTGGGGCACTCACCTGAATCGTAAGAGCATGCCGATGGCTTCCCCCAAACTGACGCTGACGCCCAAGGACAGAGAGTCCCTCCAAGCCTCGGCCCAGTACTTTGGCATGAAGCTCAAGTCAAACCTGGGACCTCTAACAAAGGTACAGTCTGTGTGTAGTTTGGCTGTGTCTAGTTCCACACGTTGTTTTTTGCAAACTCTTTTGCATACATTTTGATTTTGCATACATAGACCAAGACTGTTTAGTATAAAATGCAAACTGCAATTGCTAGTTAACGTGATGATGGAGATGTGGGGAGTTTGGACCTCTGCCATTTTGAATATATATATTTTTTTCCTGCACTATAAACTGTTTCTAGGAGAGACCGGTTTCTCTGAAGAAGTCGTTCACGCCACGTCGAACACCTCTGAAGTCCTGGAAAGACGGCCAGAGCCTAAACCCTGCAGCTGGTGCTGCAGGCAGCGATACACTGTTATCCCCTCTGCTAAAGCCAGCCAACACACGTCCACACCTCCTGGCCTGTCCAGTGCAGACAGGGACAGAACACCCACAGCAGCCCTTTGAGCCATTGCCAGCCTTCACGCCCTCCAAGCTGTGGTCTCCTGCAGCGGGGGCATCCTCATCAGACAGACAGGCAGGAAGCCGGGCCCAGCAGCTCAGACAGACCTTCACCAAGAGGTTATCCTCTGTAGACAGCAGCTGGCTCGAGAGATGTCAGGTGTTTGACGAGGTGGGTGTCGCGGAGAAGCCGGTTGTGGGTAATTTGTCTCTCGCCGTGGTGTCGGCGGTAGGATCACCGCAGGCGAAAGGGGGAGGCGTTGGCGAGGGAGAGAACCCAGGACGTGCCGCCAGTTCCTTTGTCATACCTTCCATGCAGAACGAAGGGACAACTCTCCTGGGGGAGAGGGCTTCCAAGAGTACCATGCCACAGGCTCTGCCTTTTTCAGACGAGCAACAGCCCAAAATTGGTTGTGGCGTAACGTCTGCAGCAGTCCCAGCCAGTCTGCGGTCCACTGGACAACGCTCCTCATTAGGGTCTGGCTCCGGAGAAGGAAAGGATGGAGAAACCAGACCAGGTCTCAGAGGACAGGCCGAGGGCGGAACGTCAGAAGAGACAGCCGTCGGCGCCACCACCGCCAAGAAATCTCGAGCAAGGGCCAGAAAGGGCCGGGTAGGAAGAGTTGAAGAGGAGGCGGAGGTGTCGACGCAGCCACCACAGCAGGCTGAGGGTGACGAGCAAGGGCCGGAGAAGAAAGGTACGAAGAAAAAGGGCAAAAAGAGGCAAAGGGACCACGACACAGATGGAGTGAACCCTGACGACACAGAGAAAGAGGGGGCGGTGAAAAAGAGGAGGAGAACCAAAAAGGTTACAGAGGCTACAGCTGATGGCAGGAGTCCCAAAAAAGCCCCCAGAGCGAGGAAGAAGAAGGCTCAGACAGGTGATGGAAATGCTAGCGAGCAGGGGAATGGTGATGTCACAGAGAAGGAAGCAGTGAAGCAGAAACCAAGAGTTCCACAGGAGAACCTCCTAGGAGAGGTGGATGAGGAAGATGTCAAAGCTGCCAGGAACAGGGGGAGCAACACTATGAGACCTAAGTGGGTGATACTCTATATTACCCTTGGACTACTAAATATTTCAACAAACAATATTATTTAGATTTACAAATTGATCTATGCACTCTTGAGAGCCCCTTTTTAAATACATATTCCTCATTGACTGTAATTGTCATAACTGTATCTTATTTTTAATAATCTAATTGTTTTGTATTAATGTGATTTTTCTTTCGCACCATCTGTCCAGACCCACCAAGAACTCGGACCCGAACTTTGTAAAGATCAACCTGAAAAATAAGTCTCATGTCAAAGGATACGCATGTAGGGGCGCTGGCCTACGGAAGCAGGTAAGGAAACTAGTACAGTTGGTACATGCAGTGCATTCAGAAAGTATTCAGACCCCTTGACTTTTTCCAGATTTTGTTACATTACAGCCTTATTCTAAAAATGTATTAAATAGTTTTTTTACCTTCATCAATCTACACACAATACCCCATAATGACAATGCAAATTGTTTGCCAATGTCTAAAAAATTTAAATCACATTTATATAACTATTCAGACCCTTTACTCAGTACTTTGTTGAAACACCTTTGGCAGTGATTACATGCTCAAGTCTTCTTGGGTATGATGCTACAAGCTTGTCACACCAGTATTTGGGAAGTTTCTCCTATTCTTCTCTGCCGATTCTCTCAAGCTCTGTCAGGTAGGATGGGGAGCGTCACTGCACAGCTATTTTCAGGTCTCTCCAGAGATGTTTGATCGGGTTCCTGACTAGTCTCCCAGTCCCTGCCGCTGAAAAACATCCCCACAGCATGATGCTGCCACCACCATGCTTCACCGTAGAGATTGTGCCAGGTTTCCTCCAGATGTGACGCTTGGCATTCAGGCCAAAGAGTTCAATCTTGGTTTCGATGGTTGTCCTTCTGGAAGGTTTTCCCATCTCCACAGAGGAACTCTGGAGCTCTGTCAGAGTGACCACCGGGTTTCTAATACCTGTTTTCGCTTTGTCGTTATGGGTCTAAAAACCTGTTTTTGCTTTGTCGTTATGGGTCTAAAAACCTGTTTTCGCTTTGTCGTTATGGGTTATTGTGTGTACAATTGAATCCATTTTAGAATAAGGCTGTAATGTAACAATGTGGAAAAAGTCAAGGGGTCTGAATACTTTACAGCATACAGTCCCTGCCTAGGAAGACAGTACGTGTATATATGATATCAGCACATTTTATCCTGTTTTCTCTCTGTTTCAGTTGACCATGGAGAAGTTCCAACTAAAGGGGGAGAGGTTTGGAGGACCAGACTCGCGGTTTAGAGGGGGAAGAGGCAGAGGAGGGTTTAGAGGTGGCTTCGGAGGGTCCAATCGTCCAGGGGACACCTGCTTCAAGTGCGGAGGCACAGGACACTGGGCTATGAACTGCAAGGGCAGAGGTGAGAGGTCACAGCACAGACAGAACCTGGCGTGTGACGACTGAAGCTGTGGTGGCTAAATTGGCTTGTTTAGATGAGTGGTTCTTCAGAAACTAGTTTCATTGACCACATCACGCTTGTCTTTATTAGGCTGATGCATAAGAAATACTGTGCTAAAGCCTTTTCTTTGATGCACCTGGGGTCTGTTGAGGAAGGTGCAACATTACAGAACATTCAGTTGGACATGTATTTTGCTCAACAGATCTGATTCGCTGTCCTTTACATGTGCAAGAGTCATTTTCATCTTTTGAACGCTTCTCCCTACTGAATACATCCCTGTATCCTGTGAATGTTATATATTGATTCTAATATATAACCCCTATTTAACCTGTTTTACCCTTCCTGTTTCCAGTTGCTGCTCCAGTAGACAGTGCTGCTGCTGATGAGGCGTCTGCGGTTGAGGAGCCCTTCGAACTGCCAACCTTGGAAGAAGTTGCCCGGGCAACGGGAACTCTGCGTTCCGAGCCTCGGGGTATGCTATTGTCACCACTTCTGGCGATGAGATCTACATTAGTGAAAATGTTGAGGCAGGCAGATTCTCCCCTCAATCTCAATCAAAATATCCCCAAGTGTTTACCCCAAATGGCACCCTATTCCTTATATAGTGCACTACTTTTGTCCTTAGCCCTATGTGCGATGGTCAAAAGTAGGGCACTATTAAGGGAATAGGGTGCTATTTGGGACATATAAACAGTGCATTCGGAAAGTATTCAGACCCCTAGACTTTTTCCACCTTTTGTTACGTTACAGCCTTATTCTAAAATGCATTAAATAAACCTCGTCTATAATTCCTATAATTCCTCGTCTAGCTACACACGATCCCCCATAATGACGGGAAAACAGGTTTTTAGAAAATGTTACATATTTATAAAAAATGTAAAAACAGATACCTTATTTATATAAGTATTCAGACCCTTTGCTATAAGACTTGAAATTGAGCTCAGGTGGGGCATCCTGTTTCCATTGATCATCCTTGATGTTTCTACAACTTGATTGGGGTCCACCTGTGGTAAATTCAATTGATTGAATTTAGGCACACACCTGTCTATATAAGGTCCCATAGTTGACAGTGCATGTCAGAGCAAAAACCAAGCCATGAGGTCGAATGAAATGTCCGTAGTGCTCCGAGACAGGATTGTGTCGAGGCACAGATCTGGGGAAGGGTACCAAAACATTTCTACAGCATTGAAGGTCTCCAAGAACACAGTGGCCTCCATCATTCTTAAATGGAAGAAGTTTGGAACCACCAAGACTCTACCTAGAGCTGGATGCCCGGCCAAACATAGCAATTGGGGGAGAAGGGCCTTAGTCAGGGAGGTGACCTAGTATCCAATGGTCACTCTGACAGAGCTCCAGAGTTCCTCTGTGGAGATGTGAGACTCTTCCAGAAGGACAACCATCTCTGCAGCACTCCACCAATCAGGCCTTTATTGTAGAGTGGCCAGACGAATGCCACTCCTCAGTAAAAGGCACATGACAGCCCGCTTGGAGTTTGCCAAAAGACTCTCACACCATGAGAAACACGATTCTCTGGTCTTTTGAAACCAAGATTGAACTCTTTGGCCTGAATGCCAAGCATCACGTCTGGAGGAAACCTGGCACCATCCCTACGGTGAAGCATGGTTGTGGCAGCATCATGCTGTGGGGATGTTTTTCAGCGGCAGGGACTGGGAGACTAGTCAGGATCAAGGCAAAGATGAACGGAGCAAAGTACAGAGAGATCCTTGATGAAAACCTGCTCCAGAG
Source organism: Salvelinus sp. IW2-2015 (assembly GCF_002910315.2). Lineage (NCBI taxonomy): Eukaryota > Metazoa > Chordata > Actinopteri > Salmoniformes > Salmonidae > Salvelinus > Salvelinus sp. IW2-2015. The sequence goes on along the minus strand of NW_019957698.1, from coordinate 300,849 downwards.
TGCTCAGGACCTCAGACTGGGCAAAGGTTCACCTTCCAACAGGACAACGACCCTAAGCACACAGCCAAGACAATGCAGGAATGGCTTCGGGACAAGTCTCTGAATGTCCTTGAGTGGCCCAGCCAGAGCCCGGACTTGAACCCGATCAAACATCTCTGGAGAGACCTGAAAATAGCTGTGCAGCGACGCTCCCCATCCTACCTGACATAGCTTGAGAGGATCTGCAGAGAAGAATAGGAGAAACTTCCCAAATACTGGTGTGACAAGATTGTAGCATCATACCCAAGAAGACTCGAGCATGTAATTGCTGCCAAAAGGTGGTTCAAGAAGGTACTCAGTGAAGGGGTCTGAATACCTGTGTAAATGTGATTTTTCTGTTTTTATTTTAGTATTTTTTTTACATTTGCAAACAATTCTTAAAAACCTGTTTTTGCTTTGTCATTATGAGGTATTGTGTGTAGATGAGGGGGGTGGGGGGAAACAATTGACTCCATTTTAGAATAAGGCTGTAACGTTACAATGTGGAAAAAGTCAAGGGGTCTGAATACTTTCCAAATGCACTGTACTTTGAAGCATCACAATAAGCTAAATGGACACAACTTAGACGTTGGACCAATCAGAATCTTCACCATACACTCACTCACTTTGTTGCTAAGGTGCATTTTTCCAGTGTATCTGTCAGCAGTGACTATTTCACCCAAGTCTGGCTCCCTTCAGTATCCCAGAACATCTGTTTTAGCAGTAGAGACATAACCTAACGTTATGACTGTAACTACTATTCCCTGAAGGAGGGAAATGAGTTAGAACATACTATGGGGAGTTGCACTCGCGACTTCAGTTGAAGGATCTACAATCACTCCTGACAAGGCCAATGAAATCCACACCTCGCTGGAAGCCCCGCCTACCACAGGTGATAAGCGTGAGGCTCGGATTCATTCTTTCAATTTAATACCGCTCTTCACCGAGCCCAGGAACGGGCGGTGCGGGGCCAAACAGATGTTGTACCTTGTTTCCCTCCTCCAGGGAACAGTAGTTTTAGTCATAACGTTACATTCCCTTTCAGTCAGTCAACGTTTTGTACAACATACTGTAGAGAAATAGAATTTCGCCCCAAGCCGACCCCAACGGATACTAAATGAAACTGCCCATGGCAGACCACCCAGACCTGACCGCGCCAGATGAGACAATCTGGGTATTACCACACGGCGTGCTGCCTAGTGACTTTCCCCTGTCCCAGCCATAAGCACCATGTGGGCTAGACTGAGGCCAGTGACATCCAAGAGATAACCTCACAACCGTGATGTCCAACTCAACCCTTTAAACAACGCCCAAGACACTGCCAGACCCCTGGTGGAGTGGGCGCATTCACCGCTAGGTAACCTTTGCCCCCTAGCAAAACAGACAAAAAGTTTGTCACATAACTGTATATCCCGGGTCTATTCAAGGTCTCTTTGAGTAGCCTCCCATAACTGGTGGCAGAGCGCACAGCAGCTGGGTTGGGCGCCGGCAGCCACCACATACCCCACGCCCAGGCGACCACCTAATCCATCTTTGCTTCCTGCACCTCGGTCCCAGCCGAGGTACTGGCATCCGGGAAAGCAAAGTCCCCATCGGTAATTACAAGCTTCCTTAAGAATACTACGCGTCTTTTCGGGGAGATTGCCGCAGTACAGTGTCGTCTCGGTTGTTTTCTTAGTCATCTTACTCATTGCACCAGAACATTTTGAAGAATAACTAATTGTTTGTGATTAGAAAACTTATGAGAACAAGTACACACAACATCCAGGGGTGAGCAGCTGCACACAAGCCTAAGGTCACCATGTGCAATGCCAAGCTAGTGAGCATTACACATGGTGATCTTAGGCTTGTGTGCAGCTGCTCAGCCGTGGAAACACATTTTATGAAGCTCAGGACGAACAATTATTGTGCTGACGCTGCTTCCAGAGGCAGTTTTGAACTCGGTAGTGAGAGTTGCAACCGAGGGAAGAAGATTTTTACGCACTTCAGCACTCGGCGGTCCCATTCTGTGAGCTTGTATGGCCTACCAATTCGCAGTTGAAACGTTGTTGCTCATAGATGTTTCCACTTCAAAATAACAGCACTTGCAGTTGACCGGGCAGCTCTAGCAGGGAAGAAACTAACTTGTTGGAAAGGTGGCATCCTATGACAGCGCCAACTTGAAAGTCATTGAGCTCTTCAGTAAGGCCATTCTGCTGCCAATGTGTGCTCAATTTTATACACCTGTCCGCAACGGGTGTGGCTGAAATAGCCGAATCCACTAATTTGAAGGGGTGTCCACATACCTTTGTGTGTGAAGCAGAGACTTAAGTGGGTAAAATGTCACTGCTAAGACCAATCAGGTATGGTCCCATGGAAACGATCAACGCTCATTTTCATAGATCGGGTTATGTCCCAAATGGAAACCCTATTGCCTATAGAATGCCCTGCTTTTTACCCGGGCCCATAGTGCACTACTCAACCAGAGCCCTATGTAGGGAATAGGGTGCCGTTTGGGTCGTACATAGAGTAAAATACAGCTCCACACACAGACAATGTCCAGCGAAAGTCTGAGCGATTGCGCAGGCAGAAACCGAGGCCCCTGTAAGCCTAAAAAAGTAGATGCCATCTAAAAAAGTAGATGAGCATAACAGCTCCTACACTGTCTGGCAAGGCAATGATGTCATGCTACTAAACTAACCTGCATGCCAAAAGGTCAAAGAGCTCATGCTTACCCCCCTGCAATTCTCTCTGTTTTTCTTCCTCCCAGTTCCCTGCCCATAACAACAACTGATTTAGGTCCAGTTTCTCCCGACTCCAATTCAAACCTCAGTCATAACGAACTCCATGCCAAAGCTGACCCTAGACCAGTGGAGGAGTAAATAATTAATGACATCTGTGTACATGAGGTCCCCCTGTCTATGTGTGTGTCCCAAATGACACCCTATTCCCTTATTATAATACATTACTTTTGACCAGGGCCTATAGGGCTCTGGTCAGAAGTAGTGTACAGTAATAGGGTGCTATTTCGGATGCATACTATGTCTATCTCATTATTACAGTGGTACCCCCCATTGTTAAAGAGGAGAATGAGGGTCTGGTGGAGAAGCAGGAGGATGGTGGTGATGATGTCTTGTTGAATGTGATCAGGCCAGATTACGAGCGCCTGCTCCCTCCGCCCCCCATGCAGCCCCTCTACCCCCTAGGGGAGGACGGCAAAGTACAAGGTACCCCGTTTTTAACATTCAATTATTTAATGAATGAATCTAAACTAATCAATCAACCAGTACAGTATGATTTATACTCCTTTTGACTTCCAACTAAATGTTGTTTCTGCAGCGGTGCCCTCTGAAGTTTATGAAGCACTTAAAGACTTTGGGTACAAGTCTTTCAGACCAGGGCAGGAACAGGCCATCATGAGAATTCTATCAGGTATGCAGGAAGAGGATAAAACAGTGTTTCCTTTAGTTAGTACCTCAGTTAAGTGATATACATGAGAAGATGTACAGCTCCTGTAAGTTGCTCTGGATAAGAGTGTCTGCTAAATTACGCCAATAAATGTAATGACTAAATGTACGTAGTTGCTTTCCCATATGTAGGTTTTTTGTTTGTTACAAGTAGGGCTCCCACCCACTTTCACTCCCTGTGTGTGGTGTCTTGGGGGGGGTGAGGAGCTGAACAAATGACACATTTACTTTGCAAGATAGAATAGAAGTTTATTTTCCATCGTTTTTCTATTCTATTCTCTCCAGGTCTGTCCACGCTAGTGGTGCTCTCTACGGGCATGGGCAAGTCTCTGTGCTACCAGCTGCCTGCCTACCTCTATGCCCAGAGGTCTAACAGTATCACTCTGGTGGTGTCACCACTGGTGTCTCTTATGGATGATCAGGTAACGCCCTATATCTGTAGCCCCCCAGGTAACGCCCCATATCTGTAACGCCCCATATCTGTAGCCCCCAGATAACGCCCCATATCTGTAACGCCCCATATCTGTAGCCCCCAGGTAACGCCCCATATCTGTAGCCCCCAGGTAACGCCTCATATTTGTAGCCCCTAGGTAACGCCCCATATTTGTAGCCCCTAGTTATACAACACCTTATTGATACACACACTGTCTTGTGAATGTCTCAAAATAAGTGTTTTGAATTAAATACTGACAGCAAATTATTTTGTCTCCTTAGCTTTCTGGACTCCCATCCAAGTTGAAAGCGGCTGCCATTCACTCCAATATGTCTAAAAAACAGAGAGAGGTTGCCATTGAGAAGGTACTGTTATCCTCTTTCAATCCGCTTAGAGTATAGTTTAACTATCTAGGCCTAAACCTTAGCGTTTTCTGTTTTTGCGTAATGTTTAACTGCATTGAGCATTTTTGTTTCCTGCATTAGACTTCTATAGCTGTCAGTGATATTTTTTGTTATTCATTGTGTGTGTGTGTTACCTCCAGGTGCACATTTGTATGTATTGTGTGATACCACTACAAGGATGTCAGTCATATTTGCTAATGTTAATGTCTTATCTATTGTGATCTGCATTACGACAAAGTTTTCTGCTTTGTGTGTGTGTCCTCCAGGTTAAGGCAGGTGAGGTCCATGTCCTGCTCCTGTCCCCTGAGGCGTTGGTAGGTGGAGGTCACTCTGGCTCTGGCTGTCTTCCCCCAGCTGACCAGCTCCCCCCGGTGGCCTTCGCCTGTATCGACGAGGCCCACTGTGTCTCAGAGTGGTCACACAACTTTAGGCCCTGCTACCTGCGTCTCTGCAAGGTGAGCTCTGATGACCACTTCATTCATATTTATCTTTATCTATCCTAACCCATCATTTGGGGGACACTTGTATTAAATGCAAAGGGAGTTTTTTCCACAGCACTTGCTTCTTTAGAATGAGCCTGTCTCTCACCATAGCTGTAGATGGCTAGCCATGCGTGCTGTTCCACCCCTCAGCGTGGATGTGCCCTGTACGTCTCTTTGACCGACCGGGTTTTAATCTGGGTTGTCAGTGCACCACAAGACTGTTAGCTTGCTGAGCTAAAGACCTAGATCCTCGGGTCTTAGGCAAGATTACTGAACACACGAGCATGGTTCACCAAACCACCTCCGTTCCATCTCCTAGGTGTTGAGGGACCGTCTGGGCGTGCGTTGCCTGTTGGGTCTGACTGCCACCGCCACCCTGTCCACAGCACTGGACATCGCTCAACACCTGGACATCACTGACCAGGACGGTATCGCTGTCCGCTCGGCTGCCGTGCCTGACAACCTGCAGCTGTCTGTCTCCATGGACCGAGACAAGGACCAGGTAGGATACATGCCAACCACTAGACTAGGACCAGGTAGGGTACATGCCAACCACTAGACTAGGACCAGGTAGGATACATGCCAACCACTAGACTAGGACCAGGTAGGATACATGCCAACCACTAGACTAGGACCAAGTAGGATACATGCCAGACCACTAGACTAGGACCAGGTAGATACATGCCAACCATAGACTAGGACCAGGTAGGTACATGCCAACCACTAGACTAGGACCAGGTAGGATACATGCCAACCACTAGACTAGGACCAGGTAGGGTACATGCCAACCACTAGACTAGGACCAGGTAGGATACATGCCAACCACTAGACTAGGACCAGGTAGGATACATGCCAACCACTAGACTAGGACCAGGTAGGATACATGCAACCACTAGACTAGGACCAGGTAGGATACATGCCAACCACTAGACTAGGGACCAGGTAGGATACATGCTAACCACTAGACTAGGACAGGTAGGATACATGCCAACCACAAGACTAGGACCAGGTAGGATACATGCCAACCACTAGACTAGGACCAGGTAGGATACATGCCAACCACAAGACCAGGACCAGGTAGGATACATGCTAACAACTAGACTAGACCAGGTAGGATACATGCTAACCACTAGACTAGGACCAGGTAGGATACATGCTAACCACAAGACCAGGTAGATACATGCCAACCACAAGACCAGGACCAGGTAAGTACATGCTAACCACTAGACTAGGACCAGGTAGGATACATGCTAACCACTAGACTAGAGCCAGGTAGGATACATGCCAACCACAAGACCAGACCAGTAGGATACATGCCAACCACTAGACTAGGACCAGGTAGGATACATGCCAACCACAAGACCAGGACCAGGTAGTATACATGCTAACCACTAGACTAGGACCAGGTAGGATACATGCTAACCACTAGACTAGGACCAGGTAGGTAACATGCTAACCACTAGACTAGGACCAGGTAGGATACATGCTAACCACTAGACTAGGACCAGGTAGGATACATGCCAACCACAAGGCCAGGACCAGGTAGGATACATGCTAACCACTAGACTAGGACCAGGTAGGATACATGCCAACCACAGAGACTAAGACCAGTAGGATACATGCTAACCACAAGACAGGACCAGGTAGGATACATGCTAAACCACTAGACTAGGACAGGTAGGATACATGCCAACCACTAGACTAGACCAGGTAGGATACATGCTAACCACTAGACTAGGACCAGGTAGGATACATGCCAACCACAAGACTAGGCCCAGGTAGGATACATGCTAACCACTAGACCAGGTAGTATACATTCAAACCAAACACACAAACAATGGAGTTTCCAATTTAATCCAATTTCATTGGTTCCATTGTGCCAGGAAAGCCCAATCAAGCACAGCTAAAGTATTTGAAAGAAAACAAATAGAATTTGAACCCAGGTCTGATACTGTGTGTCCTGTCTCCTGTCCAGGCCCTGGTGTGTCTGCTGAAGGGAGAGCGGTTTGGGTCTCTGGAGTCCGTCATCATCTACTGCACCAGGAGAGAGGAGACAACCCGTATATCTGCCCTGCTCAGGACCTGCCTGCAGGGGGTGCTGTTGAAGGAGTCTAACCGTACAGCGAGTCAGGAGGCAGATGACAACCCTGTAGGGAAGAAGAAGAAAGCTTTGGGTACCTGTCTGTCTGGGTTTGGTTGGAGCTGGGTTGATTGGGATGTTATATTTATAAACTGGGTGGTTAGAGCCCTGATTGCCTGACAGCCGTGGTATATCAGACCGTATACCAGGGGTATGACAAAACATTTATTTTTACTGCTCAAATTACATTGATAAACAGTTTATAATAGCAATAAGGCACCTCGGGGGTTATACTCTGATGCATTGTGCTTAAGAACAGCCCTTAGCCGTGGTGTGTATATATATATATTTTTTATATTTAACCTTTATTTAAGTAGGCAAGTCAGTTAAGAACAAATTATTTTTTACAATGACGGCCTAGGAACAGTGGCTTAACTGCCTTGTTCAGGGGCAGAAGGACAGATTTTTACCTTGTCAGCTCGGGGATTCGATCCAGCAACCTTTCGGTTACTTGCCCAGCGCTCTAACCACTAGGCTACCTGGCTGTATATCACACCCCCTCGTGCCTTATTGCTTAAATATTTTATTGGGATGTTAATATTCACAGAAGTCTAGCTAAAGGGCCAAATCCTGTCTTGAATTATATGTTGATGACAATGGGAGAACTTTGGAAAATTGACATTTTGCCTTGCTCTGATGCCGTTGTCAAAAAGTCTCATCAATGTGCTAGGATCAGTTTTCCCTTTTTAGATCATATGGAATCAGATTATATAGATATGCTAGACCAGCTTTCCTACTCTGAGATGCTTTGTGACTACGGGCCCTGACACCTCTCTGTGCTGTGTGCCCTCAGCCAGGAAGAAGATCCGTAAGCCTCTGAAGTGGATGGCTGAGTCCTACCATGCCGGCATGTCGTCCTCTGAGCGCCGTCGCGTCCAGAACAACTTCATGTGTGGCGAGCTGCGAGTGGTGGTCGCCACGGTAGCCTTCGGCATGGGCCTGGACAAGTCGGACGTGCGCGGCATCGTGCACTACAACATGCCCAAGAGCTTTGAGAGCTACGTGCAGGAGATCGGGAGGGCAGGGAGAGACGGGGAACCGGCCCACTGTCATCTCTTCCTGGATCCTGAGGTTCTGTCTCCTCTCACCTTTTTCAGTCGTTATTTATTTCATAGTGTTTATTTACTTTTCAACCAAATTCAAATGTGTTTTGACGACAACGTCTAGTAAGTAATAGTTAAGTGATGAATTGATACTTGGTGAGTAGTGAACAGTCGCTGTGCTACAATACTTTTGTTTGAATTATTAGGTTATTCACAAATAAATCTATTATTCAATAGAGTGCCAAGACATATGATGTGTATGCTCATTATGTTGATTAATCCTACGTTCTTGCCTGGTGTTGTAGGGAGGGGACCTGCATGAGTTGCGGAGGCACATCTACGCGGATACGGTGGACTACTACACTGTGAAGAAGATCGTGCAGAAGGTGTTTCCTCCCTGCAGGTGCAGACAGATCCACCAGAAACAGCAGGACCTAGCCAGGGTAATGTTGGTATACTTACATAGTCATTTCTTCCCTTCTCTCGGTCTACAATCATCGCACATTAACAGCCTATGACCATTATGTGAACCCCAATTAAGGTTTAGGATTAACATTTTTTTTTTTATCATGATGTATCAGGCACAAACCAAACCAAACTTAAAATGTTTTTATTCTAACCATGTCTTAGACTCAGGAGGAGGTTGACGACTCCGAGATGATGGAACTGATGGACACCTGTGATGAGAACCCAGTTGAAACATCGGAACACATAACGGAGACTGGTCAGAACACCCCCGTCGAGCAGTTGGAACAGGCCAAAGTTCCTACTGAGGATGTATCAACTTTTCAACCACTGGACGGGGAGCAGAAACACCCACCAGAGTCAAGTGTTCCATTTCCCCAGAGAGGGGATGGCGAACATGAAGAGGAGGAGCAGACAGGGGGAGGTGATGATTGGCCCACGACTAGGGTGTGTCACACCCATGAGAGGGCCATACCTATGCAGGACACTGTGGAAGCCCTGGACATCACTGAAGAAGGTAGGTACCTCACTATACTGAACACAAGACGGGTAAAATATTTTGTGTCACTTGGATAGTTGACTCAAGGATCAGAAAACTGTAAATATATCATTAGAATGAGATCCCACTTTTAATTCAGCTTTTTTTTGTCAAGACCAGTGAGTCTCCTGCCTTTTCTTCAGATATCAGACTGTATTTTACAATGGACTTCAAATGATTCAAGTTATATCACTGTCTGTCAGGTTTGGAGACTCTGCTGTGCTACCTGGAGCTGCACCCTCAGCAGTGGGTAGAGCTGCTCCACCCCACCCTCTCCACCTGTAAGATGGTCTGTTACAACGGCCCGCATCAACTCCGCAAACTCACCAAAATGTAGGACATCACAAAACCAGGGTCATAGAAAAACATGTTTAAAAGTTTTGCAACAGAATTTGCGTTTCTTATTTGACAAGTTCTGCAAAGTCACTCTCAACACCTGGCCAGTCTGTTACAGTAGACTGTTTAGCTGTACCATACAAAGTCCTGTTTGCTAGGTTGTGTTTTTATATGTAGGTGTGTATTTCATACTCATGTGATGTTATTTTGGTCCAGTAAAGGCAGCGGGACATGTGAGCGGTTTGGTGTTTTCATGTACAGGCAATAGATGACTAATGTTTACAATGTGCTTAAACTGTTTTGGTGTAGGTAAGTAATGTTTACATTACCAGTCAAAAGTTTGGACACACCCACTCATTCAAGGGTTTTTCTTTATTTTGACTATTTTCTACATTGTAGAATAATAGTGAAGACATCAAAACTATGAAATAACACGTAAGAAATCATGTAGTAACCAAAAAAGTGTTAAACAAATCAAAATATATTTTAGATTTTAGATTCTTCAAAGTAGCCACCCTTTGCCTAGATGACAGCTTTGCACACTCTTGGCATTCCCTCAACCAGCTTCACCTGGAATGCTTTTCCAACAGTTTTAAAGGAGTTCCCACATATGCTGAGCATTTGTTGGCTGCTTTTCCTTCACTCTGCTGTCCAACTCAACCCAAACCATCTCAATTGGGTTGAGGTCGGGTGATTGTGGAGGCCAGTTCATCTGATGCAGCACTCAACACTGATGCAGCACCCAAACACCTGGAGGTGTTTTTTTGGTCATTGTCCTGTTGGAAAAACAAATGATAGTCCCACTAAACTCAAACCAGATGGGATGGCATATCGCTGCAGAATGCTGTGGTAGCCATGCTGGTTAAGTGTGCCTTGAATTCTAAATAAATTACTAACAACGTCACCAGCAAAGCACCATCACACCACCTCCTCCATGCTTCACGGTGGGAACCACACATGCAGAGATCATTTCCACTGGTCTAATATCCATTGCTCGTGTTTCTTGGCCCAACCAAGTCTCTTGTTGGTGTCCTTTTAGTAGTGTTTTTTTTGTTGTTGCAGCAATTCGGCCATGATGGCCTGATTCACTCTGTCTCCTCTGAACAGTTGATGTGTCTGTTACTTGAACTGTTAAGCATTTATTTGGGCTGCAATTTATGAAGCTGGTAACTCTAATGAACTTCTCCTCTGCAGCAGAGAACTCTGGGTCTTCCTTTCCTGTGGCGTTCCTCATGAGAGACAGTTTCATCATAGCGCTTGATGGTTTTTGCGACTGCACTTGAAGACACTTTCAAAGTTCTTGAAATGTTCCGGATTGACTGACCTTCATGTCTTAAAGTACTGATGGACTGTCGTTTCTCTTTGCTTATTTGAGCTATTCTTGCCATTGGACTTGGTCTTTTACCAAATAGGGCCATCTTCTGTATACCCCCCCTTACCTTGTCACAACACAACTGATTGGCTCAAACTCATTAGGAAGGAAATAAATTCCACAAATTATCTTTCAACAAGGCACACCTGTTAATTGAAATGCATTCCAGGTGACTACCTCATGAAGATGGCCAGGAGTGTGCAAAGCTGTTATCAAGGCAAAGGGTGGCTACTGTGAAGAATCTAAAATCTAACACTTTTTTTGGTTACTACATTTGGTTACTACATTCCACATGTGTTATTTCATAGTTTTGATGTCTTTATTCTATAATGTAGAAAATAGTAAAAATAAAGAAAAACCCTTGAATGAGTAGGTGTGTCCAAACTTTTGACTGGTACTGTATGTTGAGGGGTGGAGTCGGCGTGGTGATGATGGATATGTGTCGTCTGATTGGCAGCTGCCCACCTGTTGCCGTAGTGTTAGCCCGGAAACGGCTGGCAGGGGAGCGAGTGGAGACCTGTGATTCGGTGGACTTTGATGTGGTGGAGGTGGCAGACACTATGGGCTGGCAGCTGGGTCTGGTGAAGAGAGGCCTCAGACAACTACAATGGGCCACAAACAGAGGTGTGTGTGTGTTTTTATAGTTAAAAAAATGCAAACTACAGTGGAGCATAGTCAAAGATGGATATGATTACAAATATAATATTTCGTACAGTATTTAAAGTGTGCCTGTGTGAGTTACATTTGGATAAAAGAGAGAAATAATTATAAATTTCCGATCTCCATATCATACATCTCCTGTCTTCTCCAGGAGTCTTGGTGGAGTTCTCCAACCTGTCCTTCTACTTCCGTTCCTACGGTGACTTGACCCCGGATGAGATGGACCGGGTGTGTGAGTTCCTGCATGGCAGGGTGGTGGCCCAGGAGAGGACCAAACTGTACCAGCTCAAAGCCTGCTTCAAGGCCTTCCGCAGGTCAGCACCAACCTACATTACACCAGTATTCAGAACTCATACCAACACTAGGTTACTCTCCAAAAGTATTATAGCAACAAATGTGAACGTAGACAAATCCTGGTTACCTGATTTTCATGGCTTTGTAGGGCTATTATTGGAGCTGTTAACTAGAGGTCGACCGATTTAATCGGAATAGCCGATTTAATTCGTGCAGATTTCAAGTTTTCATAACAATCAGATTATTTTTTTACACCTTTATTTAACTAGGCAAGTCAGTTAAGAACACATTCTTATTTTCAATGACGGCCTAGGAACGGTGGGTTAACTGCCTTGTTCAGGGGCAGAACGACAGATTTTTACCTTGTCAGCTCGGGGATTTGTTTTTGCATCCTTCCGATTACTAGTCCAACGCTCTAACCACTTGCCTTACATTGCACTCCACGAGGAGCCTCAGGCTGACTACCTGTTACGCGAGGGCAGCAAGAAGCCAAGGTAAGTTGCTAGCTAGCATTAAACTTATAAAAAACAATCAATCTTCACATAATCACTAGTTAACTACACATGGTTGATGATAGTTTATCAAGCGTGTCCTGCGTTGCATATAATCGATGCGGTGCCTGTTAATTTCTCATTGAATCACAGCCTACCTCGACAAACGGGTGATGATTTAACAAGCGCATTTGCGAAAAAAAGCACTGTCGTTGCACCAATGTGTACCTAACCATAAACATCAATGCCTTTCTTTAAAATCAATACACACGTATATATTTTTAAACCTGCATATTTAGTTAATATTGCCTGCTAACATGAATTTCTTATAACTAGGGAAATTGTGTCATATCTCTTGCGTTCCGTGCAAGCAGTCAGGGTATATGCAGCAGTTTGGGCCGTCTGGCTCGTTGCGAACTGTGTGAAGTCCATTTATTCCTAACAAAGGCCGTAATTAATTTGCCAGAATTGTACATCATTATGACATAACATTGAAGGTTGTACAATGTAACAGCAACATTTAGACTTAGGGATGCCATCCGTTAGATAGAATACGGAACGGTTCCGTATTTCACTGAAAGAATAAACGTTTTGTTTTCTAAATTATAGTTTCCGGATTCGACCATTTTAATGACCTACGGCTCGTATTTCTGTGTGTTATTATGTTGTAATTAAGTCTATGATTTGATAGAGCAGTCCGACTGAGCGATGGTGGGCACCAGCAGGCTCGTAAGCATTCATTCAAACAGCACTTTCGTGCGTTTGACAGCAGCTCTTCGCAATGCTCCAAGCATTGCGCTGTTTATGACTTCAAGCCTATCAACTCCCGAGATTAGGCTGGTGTAACCGATGTGAAATAGCTAGTTAGCGGGGTGCGCGCTAATAGCGTTTCAATCGGTGACGTCACTTGCTCTGAGACTTGGAGTAGTTGTTCCCCTTGCTCTGCAAGGGCCGCGGCTTTTGTGGAGTGATGGGTAACGCTGCTTCGAGGGTGGCTGTTGTCGATGTGTTCCTGGTTCAAGTCCAGGTAGGAGCGAGGAGAGGAACGGAAGCTATACTGTTACACTGGCAATACTAAAGTGCCTATAAGAACATCCAATAGTCACAGGTATATGAAATACAAATCGTATAGAGAGAAAAAATCCCATAATAACTACAACCTAAAACTTCTTACCGGGGAATATTGAAGACTCATGTTAAAAGGAACCACCAGCTTTCATATGTTCTGAGCAAGGAACTTAAACGTTAGCTTTTTTTACATGGCACATATTGCACTTTTACTTTCTTCTCCAACACTTTGTTTTTGCATTATTTAAACCAAATTGAACATGTTTCATTATTTATTTGAGGCTAAATTGATTTTATTGATGTATTATATTAAGTTAAAATAAGTGTTCATTCAGTATTGTTGTAATTGTTATTATTACAAATAAATTTAAAAAATGTCCTTTTTAAAAAAAATCAGTATCGGCTTTTTTTGGTCCTCCAATAATCGGTATCGGCGTTGAAAAATCATAATCGGTCGACCTCTACTGTTAACCCAATGGTGCTTGAAGTATGTTTAAGACATTGATATTCATAAGACATTTATAGATTAGTAGATGCTACTGTATGTCTTTCAGGTGACATACGTGTGTATTACTCTTTACTTGGAAAGGTCTCTGCCTGCACTGACTTCTGCKACACTGTATGTCTCTCTCTGCAGCGTCGCATACAAGAGCTGCAGTTTCTGCACGGACAAGCTGGACGAGAGCCGAAGCCTGAAGCTAAAAGGGCTTCTGGGGGATTACTTTGACAAGAGAAGAGAACTGGACCTGAGCAGGAAGTTCCAGGAGGACAAGGATGGCGAGGACGAGGAGGAGGTGTTGTTGAAATGCAAGGTTCGTCTCTGTCCTAAAATTCCCTGATGGTTTTTACCAAGTGTAAGTGAAGCTAATGCCTTTAGCGAATTCTAAATGTAATAAAGTACCCTTATAATGAATTACCTAATAGAGCTGAATCTGGTAAGAACAGGACTTTCCCATTTAGAGTAACGTAGAGAGTTTACAATATTTCTACTTTATATTGTATGTCCTTGAAGTTTAAACTATACTTTTTTTTAATGTGTAATTGTTCTGTTTTTGCTGTATCTATACTGCATGTGGATTGTGTAAATGATTTTGTCTAAATTCTGTTTGTTGTCAGAACCATTTCACCAGGTCAGACTCCTGCCAGGTAAATGTACTATGCCAGTAATGGTGATTCTGATGGGTTTTGTTGGTCTTCAGATGAAGGACTTCGAGGGTCAGATCAGAGCAGATATTCAGAGTTTCCTGGGCAACCGCAGTGATGAGAAGTTCTCTGGCAGAGCCGTCGCTAGAATATTCTTTGGAATTGGTGAGTTTTCCCTTCTTTTTTCTTGTCTTTTTTTTTTGCAAACACCCAGAACTACTTCAGTGTCTAATGGCTCCTTGTCACTAGGGGGGTGGCTTGTTTAGTGCCATGTGTCTGAACTGTATGGGCTCAGTCGTGCCAGTCAGTTTTATGCAGTCAGTGATGATCATTTTCAATTTGTGTTACATTATGGGGATTAAATTGTCCAACTTGAGCCTACATGATCTATGGTCATGCAGTTTTTGATGCAGTCCACTGCACCCTGAAGCCATTGCAGGAGGTTCAATCATTTAGTGTTTTTGCTTGACCCACTCAAACGTGGCCAAAGACGTGACTGAAACTGGAACCAACTTTGTGGCCGTGATTCATAGCTACACTACAATAGTGTAGGCCTAAGAGTATACAGTGTGATATTTAATTTCTCTGTCTAACCTATTGATTGTAGACATATGTTTGCAGTGTGAGGGTGTGATACAGATGGGGGGGGTAGATAAAAGTTTATTTAGTGTGACGGATCAGCTAGTCCGAAACACCTTAACAAAGGCGAGAATGAAATGAACAGACCGGAGGCAGTGGTTGTGGTTCCTTTTCTTTCGGATTATCTCTAAACGGGTTTTCTTTCGCCTAGCAAAATAATTCCAGTACAAGGTCGCGTCCAACGCTGAAAACTAGCAGCAAACTAAACGGCCGTGGCCAAAAAACAACAAGCGGCTCCCCTTGTCTTCAGACTATCATTTACACGTCATATTTACAGGGGGAATGCTTCCCTTTATCAATAGCCTGCCTTGTTTTTTTATTTCACCTTTATTTAACCAGGTAGGCTAGTTGAGAACAAGTTCTCATTTACAATTGCGACCTGGCCAAGATAAAGCAAAGCAGTTCGACACGTACAACAACACAGAGTTACACATGGAGTAAAGCAAACATACAGTCAATAATACAGTAGAAAAATAAGTCTATATACAATGTGAGCAAATGAAGTGAGATAAGGGAGGTAAAGGCAAAATAAAGGCCATGGTGGCAAAGTAAATACAATATAGCAAGTAAAAACACTGGAATGGTAGATTTGCAGTGGAAGAATGTGCAAAGTAGAGAGAAATAATGGGGTGCAAAGGAGCAAAATAAATAAATACAGTAGGGGGAGAGGTAGTTGTTTGGGCTAAATTATAGATGGGCTATGTACAGGTGCAGTAATCTGAGAGCTGCTCTGACAGCTGGTGCTTAAAGCTAGTGAGGGAGAAGTGTTTCAGAGATTTTTATAGTTCATTCCAGTCATTGGCAGCAGAGAACTGTAAGGAGAGGCGGCCAAAGTAAGAATTGGTTTTGGGGGTGACCAGAGAGAAAAACCTGCTGGAGCGAGTGCTACAGGTGGGTGCTGCTATGGTGACCAGCGAGCTGAGATAAGGGGGGACTTTACCTAGCAGGGTCTTGTAGATGACCTGGAGCCAGTGGGTTTGGCGACGAGTATGAAGCGAGGGCCAGCCAACGAGAGCGTGCGTACAGGTCGCAGTGGTGGGTAGTATATGGGGCTTTGGTGACAAAACGGATGGCACTGTGATAGACTGCATCCAATTTATTGAGTAGGGTATTGGAAGCTATTTTGTAAATGACATCGCCGACGTCAGAGACGGTAGATGGTCAGTTTTACAAGGGTATGGTTTGGCAGCATGAGTGAAGGATCTTTGTTGCGAAATAGGAAGCCAGTTCTAGATTTAACTTTGATTGGAGCATGTTTGATGTGAGTCTGGAAGGAGAGTTTAACAGTCTAACCAGACACCTAGTTATTTGTAGGTTGTCCACAATATTCGAAGTCAGAACCGTGCAGAGTAGCTGAGTGTTGGGACGGGCGGCAGGTGCAGGCAGCGATCGGCGTTGAAGAGCATGCATTTAGTTTTACTTGTATTTAAGAGCAATTGGAGGCCACGGAAGGAGAGTTGTATGGCATTGAAGCTCGTCTGGAGGGTTGTTAACAGTGTCCAAAGAAGGGCAGAAGTATACGAATGGTGTCGTCTGCGTAGAGGTGGATCAGAGACTCAACAGCAGCAAGAGCAACATCATTGATGTATACAGAGAAGAGAGTCGGTCCAAGAATTGAACCCTGTGGCACCCTCCATAGAGACGGCCAGAGGCCGGACAACAGGCCCCTCCGATTTGACACACTGAACTCTCATCAGAGAAGTGGTTGGTGAAACCAGGCGAGGCAATCATTTGAGAAAACCAAGGCTATCGAGTCTGCCGATGACGATGTGGTGGATTGACAGAGTCGAAAGCCTTGGCAAGGAGTCAATAGGAATACGGCTGCACAGTATTGTTTCTTATCGATGGCGGTTAGGATATCGTTTAGGACCTTGAGCGTGGCTGAGGTGCACCCATGACCAGCTCTGAAACCAGATTGCATAGCAGAGAAGGTATGGTGGGATTCGAAATGGTCGGTAATCTGTTGATTTGGCTTTCGAAGACCTTAAAGGCAGGGTAGGACAGATATAGGTCTGTAGCAGTTTGGGTCAAGAGTGTCCCCCCCTTTGAAGAGGGTGATGACCGCAGCTGCTTTCCAATCTTTGGGAATCTCAGATGACACGAAAGAGAGGTTGAACAGGCTAGTAATAGGAGTTGCAATAATTTTAGCAGATAATTTTAGAAAGAAAGGGTCCTGATTGTCTAGCCCGGCTGATTTGTAGGGGTCCAGATTTTGCAGCTCTTTCAGAACATCAGCTGACTGGATTTGGGAGAAGGAGAAACGGGGAAGGCTTGGGCGAGTTGCTGTGGGGGGGTGCAGTGCTGTTGACCGGGGTAGGGGTAGCCAGGTGGAAAGCATGGCCAGCCGTAGAAAATTCTTATTGAAATTCTCAATTATAGTGGATTTATCGGTGGTGACAGTGTTTCCTGTCCTCAGTGCAGTGGGCAGCTGGGAGGAGGTGTTCTTATTCTCCAAGTTCTCTTTACAGTGTCCCAGAACTTTTTTGAGTTTGTGTTGCAGGAAGCAAATTTCTGCTTGAAAAAGCTAGCCTTGGCTTTTCTAACTGCCTGTGTATATTGGTTTCTAGCTTCCCTGAAAAGTTGCATATCACGGGGGCTGTTCGATGCTAATGCAGAACGCCATAGGATGTTTTTGTGTTGGTTAAGGGCAGTCAGGTCTGGAGAGAACCAAGGGCTATATCTGTTCCTGGTTCTAAATTTCTTGAATGGGGCATGTTTATTTAAGATGGTGAGGAAGGCATTTAAAAAAAATAACCAGGCATCCTCTACTGACGGGATGAGGTCAATATCCTTCCAGGATACCCCGGCCAGGTCGATTAGAAAGGCCTGCTCGCTGAAGTGTTTCAGGGAGGGTTTGACAGTGATGAGTGGAGGTCGTTTGACCGCTGACCCATTACGGATGCAGGCAATGAGGCAGTGATCGCTGAGATCTTGGTTGAAAACAGTAGAGGTGTATTTAGAGGGCAAGTTAGTTAGGATGATATCTATGAGGGTGCCCATGTTTACGGCTTTGGGGTGGTACCTGGTAGGTMCATTGATAATTTGTGTGAGATTGAGGGCATCAAGCTTAGATTGTAGGATGGCTGGGGTGTTAATTATGTTCCAATTTAGGTTGCCTAGCAGCACGAGCTCTGAAGATAGATGGGGGGCAATCAGTTCACATATGGTGTCCAGAGCACAGCTGGGAGCAGAGGGTGGTCTATAGCAGGTTTAACATAGAGCCAAGGTGTGTCAGGTGAAGATGCTTTCTCTGAGGTAGGAATGTCTGACGTCCCCGTGTCTGCTCCCAATCCACCCCGAGCTCATCTCCTGGCACACCTATATAGAGGGAGACACCAAGCCAATTAGTGAGCCCAGGTGTGTACTAATTGGCTTTACACTGAGTAGCTATCCCCTGAGGAGGGTGCTGCCGTATCTTCCTCTGGCTGGTCACTGAAACCTATAAACAATGGCTGCTACATTCACACTGCCGAGTTGAAATAAGACTTGATTTTGGAAAGCCGCTTTAGTAAGTCAACTGGAACACCCTCTATTGTGTCAGTAAGTCAACTGGAACACCCTCTATAGTGTCAGTAAGTCAACTGGAACACCCTCTATAGTGTNTCAACTGGAACACCCTCTATAGTGTCAGTAAGTCAACTGGAACACCCTCTATAGTGTCAGTAAGTCACCTGGAACACCCTCTATTGTGTCAGTAATTCAACTGGAACACCCTCTATAGTGTCAGTAAGTCAACTGGAACACCCTCTATAGTGTCAGTAAGTCACCTGGAACACCCTCTATCTTTTGTTTCCAGGAAGTCCATGTTACCCAGCTCAGACCTTCGGCAGGGACAAGAGATACTGGAGAAAATACATCCAATTTGATTTTAATGAAATCATCCGCTTTGCTATTCAGGAGATCATTCGATTCAAGTGATGAAATACCTACTCTATCTAAAAAAAAAAAAAAAAAGTAAATAATGTATAAAAAAATATATATAAAAAATATATCGTGACTGTATGTATATATATGTAACTGCATCCAGTTACATTCATTAATTTTTTTTTATTATTTATAAATGGCTGTGGTTTCTGTATTTTGTTATGTTTGTTTGGTGTACTGTACATTTCATGTAATGTTCTTTGTATGCCAATTTAATAAAAATGTATTTTGTACTAAATGTAAGGGTAAGTGCTTGATGTTATTAAAACTTGTGTATGTTCAGAACACTTTGATGAAGGTTGAAAAAGGTTCTCAGGCAATGGTTTGATTGAGTTTTATAGTATGGGTCAAGTGCATTGCATTATTGTAGTAGCTACACTACCGTTCAAAAGTTTGGGGTCACAGAGTTCTAGGCAGAGTTCCTCTGTCCAGTGCCTGTGTTCTTTTGCCCATCTTAATCTTTTATTTTTATTGGCCAGTCTGAGATATGGCTTTTTCTTTGCAACTCTCCCTAGAAGGCCAGCATCCTGGAATCGCCTCTTCACTGTTGACGTTGAGACTGGTGTTTTGCGGGTACTATTTAATGAAGCTGCCAGTTGAGGACTTGTGAGACGTCTGTTTCTCAACGTGTGTGTTTATTTTATTATCTGAAAAAAATTATGACAATTTGAGAAGTTTTACAGCTGTATTTTTTTCCTTTTTTTATAACTCAAGATAATAAACCTTATCTCTTTGTCGACTGTGAACTTTGTCAGGTAGCATGCATTCACTGTATGGAGAGCTATGTTCATTTGCTTGCAGTCCCTGGCAACCTTGTTGTATGGGAGAGGGTTATCTATGAAACAATACATTAGAAATAGGAAATTATCATTTCGTCTATGGGGAATTGTCGTGGCAAAATGTGAATCAGAATGTTTATTATAATAATGTCATTTTTTAAAGATGTTTTTAACATTTATCAGATGACTGTGTTCTTTTGATAATGTGATGTCACGATATAATTTGAGGCTGACAGGTCACAGATTCAGTATACAGTATCTTGCTGATACAGGTCAAAGAGGTGATCCTTTTGACCAGGGGTGGGTAATTCCAGTCCTCGAGGGCCTGATTGGTGTCAGTTTTGCTCCAGCTAACACACCTGACTCCAATAATCACCCTGTCATGATCTTCAATTTAGAATGCAATTTGATTAATCAGCTGTGTTTGCTAGGGATGGAGAAAAAGTTTGACACCAATCAGGCCCCAAAGGACTGGAGTTGCCCACCCCTGCGTAGTGGGTTGGCCCACGTGGGGGGAAATGTTGACATGCAAGACAATGGCGCAGCACACTCCAGAAAAAAGTCTCTGTCAAACTAGGGATTTTGCTGCTCATTGGGGTAAAACAGTAATTCTGCTCATAGATTATGAATGTATGAACTACATATTGACACACCCAGCCCAAAGCAGGAGGTTAAAAAAATATGAAGTAGTTTCCAAAGTACCGAAGCATGTCTTTTTAAGTTGATTGAACTTACAATACAGACATCTTGTAACTCTATTGTTTTGTTACAATAACATACCATAATCAATATTTTCAAGCTGTTGCTACTTTCAAGCTGTTGCTACTTACATTTCCAAATGTAATCTTTTTTTGGTGCAATTTTGCATATTTCTTTGTTTCTCCCAACTACAAAAAAACTTCAACTTCAGATCCAATTGCATAACAGAGAATTCATTAGGGAGTAATGCTCCCATCTCAATAAGCTCTCTCACTGCAGAATTAGACACTTATGCACATTTTAACCAAACATTAAATTTAGAAGTTACTCCAAACATCATTTTTTTTCAAAGTTAAGGTTTTGGATATTTTTAAAACATTAAAGGGGAACTCCACTCAAACTATCTTTTGGAATTGTTTTCATTCGTCCACTTGATACAGTTCCAAAATGTCTTGCATGTCAAGAAACGGTGTCAACGGCCACATCCTGATGGCGCTAAATGTTTTTTGTGCAATTTGTTGCATTTTAAAGTTACAACAGAGAAAAGAGACAACATTTTAAATAAAAAGTCATTAGTACCAAAAAATGGCACTATTTTCATAGGAAGGCAAAAGAGCCAGTGCTCCAGCCCCCTTAGGACTCTATCTGTGCACGTGCCTGATGTTCAGAGTATAAGAGCAGTGAGAGAGACTACTGCCTCCTGGGAGATTTTGTTCCAGGTATTGTATGTCTGATTAAACTGTGTTGGCCTAGATAACAAGATACGTTTGGCTGTTTCTTTTTACAGGCTTAAGGAAGAGGTTTAGATTTTAAACAGCTGAGAGAGAGGATGACCTTTTGTCATAAACTTACCCAATTCTCTTTGACCTGTATGAGCAAGATACTGTCTCAGACCTGTCATTTTTTTTCTTTTTTGAGGGGACACTCTTGAAAACAAGATGGTGCATCTCAAGAGATTTCATCCTGCAAAATGTATAATTTAAAAAAAACATTGTTTTAAATGATTTCCACCTGTAACAAAGATCCTTATAATGAACTCCCTTTCATCTGCGCTTCTAGCTTGCTTAGCCTACAATGTGTGATGAATGTGTTTTTGCAGAGAATTAAGGAATTTCTTTTTTTAATTAATTTTTTAGTATATATTTTTATATGGAGAATTGTGTACAGGACCAGTAGAAAAGTATTTTTCATGAATTAAATGAAGGGGGGGCATTTTTTTCAATTTCTGCGTCTGCCCCACCAAAGGTCTGTGCACAACCCTGCTGAACAGGACATTACTTCATCCAAATATGTTCAAAGTGACATAGGTGGCAAACTACTGTAGGCCTACTTTGGGTACCTCATTTGGATGTTCATACTTACACCTAAAGAACCTTCAAACAGCTTCATGTTTGACTTGGAGACAGGTGATCTCCCCCTCATTTCCTGCTGACCATTGACACAAGGATGTGTTTGGTAGTTCTGCCAGACCAGCCTCACCTGGCCCAGTCACTGATGTGGTGTAGAGCGAAGTCATCAGTCCATTAATCATTGTGAGTAGGGCCAGGAGTTTCTCTTAGCCATGGTCAGGAAAAACTATTGGCCCTAAATATGAAACCCAGTCACACGGTCAGTGCATATGTTGAATGATGTCCATGGAAAGGACGTTTAGTCCACAGAATGATTGTACATGGAAAGGACGTTTAGTCCACAGAATGATTGTACATGGAAAGGACGTTTAGTCCCAGAATGACTGTCGCATGGAAAGGACGTTTAGTCCACAGAATGATTGTCCATGGAAAGGACGTTTAGATCCACAGAATGATTGTCCATGGAAAGGACGTTTAGTCCACAGAATGAATTGTACATGGAAAGGACGTTTAGTACCAGAATGATTGTACATGGAAGGACGTTTGTCACAGAATGATTGTACATGGAAAGGACGTTTAGTCGCAGCAGATGATTGTACATGCAAAGGACGTTTAGTCCCAGGAATGATTGTACATGCAAAGGAGTTAGTCCACAGAATGATTGTACATGGAAAGGCGTTTAGTCCACAGAATGGGATTGTACATGGAAAGGATGTTTAGTCCACAGAATGATTGTACATGGAAAGGACGTTTAGTCCACAGAATGATTGTACATGGAGAATGGGGCCTCTGAATTGATTCGTCATTAAACGTCCTCAACTGTGTTGGCTGTTTCAAAAAATATATCAATCAATTCATGTATTATCAGTATACATTTTTACAAAAAGGTTCTGTAGAAATGTGTATTATTTGTTTTGTTTTTACGCTGTCAGTAATGCTTTGTGTTACATCATGTTTATTCATTTTCCCAATACACAATCTTTTAGTAAATGGGAATGTTAGCTAATAGATTAGATATCTTCACCACTGGAGAGATAGCAGGCAGAAAACAATTCCCATAAAGGGTCGTCGGGGTATTGGTCACCATTGAGGATGTAAGTGAATCACCTGGCAGTTGGTACAAATATTTTGCCTGTATTCTTAGCAACATGTCTTATTGACATAACTCTTGCCATTATGTCAGCTGATGCTGAGTGTACATTGAAGACAGGTGATTTTGGACCTGTACCCCTTATTCAGGTGAACTGCAATGGTTTCCTATTTATGGACTGGTAGAGAAGCGCAACTCGGCTCTGGACCAATCAAAGGCGAGCTAACAGGTCAAGGAAATCTCTAACTTAGCTGATTATAGATAGCTGTTTGGTGAACTTAAACCGTGTGTGGACTGCATATGCGCCACTCGGAATCATCTCTTTCTATAAACTCACTGTTTTTGCACTTTTATTTTATTTTTTTAAAGAGGATTTATATTTTAATAGAACAATGGAAACTATATATAGGTGTTTTCCCGTTATTCTCCTATGTCTGAGTTTTAACCTATTCAGCTATGCGTGGTGTTCACCTATGGATGTATATGGGAAAGTGGTGGAGCTCGTTTCGCCAGGAGAGGAATACCTGGATGAAATGTCAGTTCGCTCCTTTTTCAAACAGTTGGAGAAGCGTGTGCAGTGCCCTGGTGTGTCGTGTGAAAAGGTAACTTTTTTCTTACACTCGCTTCAACTTGGTTTTAGGAAAGGTCGAGGTCCAATCTGCACCTGTTACTGTGCCGTGCGCTACACACAATGGAATACAGCGCTGTACATTTGTCATAGTGCTTTTTCAGACCTAGCTTGTTAAGCCTAAATCTGTATATATTTTTTTATTGACCAGTCTCTAACCAAGTCTTTTTTTATTGATACATATATCGTGAGCACTGAGCAATAATAATAATTATTATTATTATATGATAATGATAACAATAATGATTCTGACTATTATTATGTAGGTATTATATAGAAAGAATACACGACGTCAGCATTGCAGATTGTTTTGTACCAGATTTGTGTAACTGGATGTATTAAAATCATTAAGTTTTACCAATGATGTAAAACACCTTATCAATATTTAACAAATTCTATGTGTTAGGATATTATCATAGATTATAGCAATGGCTTTGACTTAAATGGCTTATGTGTAATAATATAATAAATAAAAGAAATATTGTGGTTGTATTACCCTTTTACTGTGCAGCCTGTTTAAACTTCTTGATGATTGGGCATTCTGTTTTATGTAATTTAATACATTCAATGTATAAAAAAAAGAAGAAGAATTTTTTGTACTCTGTTCATCATGCCATTGCACCACAAATACTCCAATAAGTGTTCATTTTGGTTTAATTTGATTACAGTAGAAAAACATGTACACATACATTTCTTTGGAATACATTTTTTTCTGTTGTTCAGACATTGAAGGCCTTGGACTTTACCGTGGCAGGTGTAATCTGCCCGTGTGAAGTTTTCTGTCACATGTTATGTGAGAGATGTGTTATAGATTGGCCAAACATGTTTGGGACTAACACTAATGATCACTAGTGAGACAGCATGTCCTGCTAATGCAACAATGGCTTCAGATCTTACTCATACGTGGTCATGATGCTGGAGAATCAGGAAGAAGTCTCTGCACACTTCCAGTGAGATACACATTTTAATAGATACGGAGCTTTCGGTCAGTCGACCTTCATCGAGCTCAGCCTCTTTTAAAAGAAATGTGCATCTGACTTGAAGTGTGTCAAGACTTTTTATTTGTATTTTTTTCTTCTGTTTCTCCAGTTGAGCATTTTGCCTCCAGCACCACTAATCGGTTCTGGGTTTCTGGTAGACTCTACAGAATAATCTGTTAGATAATAGGCCAAGTCACTGTATGTCCTGACTCAAAAAGCCTGAGAATAGCTGTTAAAGAACAGAAAATTAGATTTTTATGTCTCGCATTCACCCAACCCAAACTCCTTTAGCTTTGTGGTCATAATGACTGACTATACAAGACCCTACGTTGGTTTTCTCTCATAAATTAGGCCTATATTTGTACTGAGTAGATACATAATCTACATGAAACACTGAAGCCACCCTGCTTCTTTCTAGTGCCTCTCTGTGCAGTCAGTAGACCAGCTGGTGGGTAACTTCACCAGCACTGGTGGTCTCCTTCACAACGAGGGCTTCTTCAGAGTAGCGGCAGGATGCTGCCTGTACCTCAGCTCTCCCTCAGAGGCCTGCTCTGCCGTGAGGGCAGGGAGGTGGGGGGACGAGACGGACAACTTCATCCATGAGATCACAGGCTATGAGCATGGGGATGGACACGGAGACATGGAGAGCAGTGGGATAAAGACACTGCTCCATAACTTGAAGAAGCACTACAGGCCCGATCAGCAGTACGACCAGGTTGGTGCTGCTGTGTTAATAAGAATGGCAACACATTTTATATACTGTACCTTCTAAGGTTGTGCAATAGAAAGCCAATGAACTACCGTTAGCAACAGTGACCTGTTTTCTAACAAACTCATTTGAGTAGATTTGTTTCAACAAAATATTTATATTCTATTCAACGGTGTATGTCTGTCCCGTGTTATCATCGTCATTTAGCAGTGTCTTACTGGTCAAGACTTCTTGGAGGAGATGAATGATGGTGTCCCACACAACATGGATGTGGTGTTTGGATACATAGTTTACCATGCTTTGCGAGGTGACTGCATGACTGCCAGAGCACTCCCCGAAGAGGACTACTTTCTGGATTTCATATTCAACTCCTTCGGTTCTGACAACATTACCATACATGGTACAGTAAGAAACAACTATTCCTATTTGTACGAAATGTCCGTGCTGTAATATTGCCTCATAACAAACTACTATCCCTATTTAGTATGAATCATTTTCCTCGCACTGTTTAGTTTTATTACACTGTAATGTCATGCTCCTGGCTGTACTGTAACATCAACCCACTCATTAATCCATCTTGTGCAATACATAGTTCATCATTAATTTAGCATGATGCTATTGAGGTTATCCCCTACCCCTATGTTAATGTTACCCTCAAACCCTATGCTATAACCCCATGAAGCCTGGATAATGAGTTTATATTGCTGTTCCCCAATGGCCTAATATACTCTACCAGCATATTACTGTTCCTCAATGGCCTCCTAATATACTCTACCACCAACTAACCATATCATTGTGATTCATCTCTGTAGAGCTGGAAGGTCTTATGAACAGCCTACAACTGGGTGGAGTCCATGAAGAGGATCACGATCATAGAGATCAAGAGGGACACAAAGATGAACATGGTCACGATGACCACGTTGACCATGACCATAGTGACCACAGTACTGTTAGCAGGGGTCGGGGGGGTCGAAGTGGAGGTGATGCTTTCAGGACGAGTCATGAGGAGGGGTACCACCATAGGAACATCAGCAGCTGGGAACTGGTAATTGTTATACTCAACCACCATGGTTCTTTGTAATTAGGTCAAGGCCATCGCTCCAATCTCCTGAAGAGACCTTCAGGGGCTTAACCACACACACACACACACACACACACACACACACACACACACACACAGGCTCCTTCACTCTGACTCATTATCAGACTACTAAACCCCTGGTGTCCGCTGCATCTCCAATGAGCCTCAGATGTGCAGTAGATGGCCTGAGCTATTGGCAGCCGTAGGATTCTCCCCATGGTAATATCTATATGAGAGAAATCTGAATGAGAAGGAACACTGCTGAGGGATAATAACATGTTACTTGTAATATATTGGTCCCCACTTTGTGAATGCCCAATGACATCTTACTATCAGTTAGCGACAAGGAGTGTCAATTCAAAGAATAGGCCAATGGGCTTTGGTCAAAAGTTGTGCACTGCAAAGGGAATAGTGATCCATTTGGGACACAGTATTCTGACAGAGGTATATTAATTGAAGAATTAATTTGCACTTCCATTTTACACTGACACACGGCACTGCATTTTCAACTGTAGCAATTACCACATATCAGGGGCGATACATATTCTGTGATGGAAAGTGTTTTAAAAATACTGCTTGTTTCCTCCATGTAGACGTGTTTCAACCCAGTTTTCTCCACGTAGACGTGTTTCAGCCGTGTTTTCTCCACGTAGACGTGTTTCAGCCCTGTTTCCTCCACGTGGACGTGTTTCAGTCCTGTTTCCTCCACGCGGACGTGTTTCAGTCCTGTTTCCTCCACGCGGACGTGTTTCATCCCTGTTTCCTCCACGCGGACGTGTTTCATCCTCCCTGTTTCACTCCACGCGGAACGTGTTTCATCCCTGTTTCCTCCACGCGGACGTGTTCATCCCTGTTTCCTCCACGCGATCGTGTTTCCATCCCTGTTTCCTCCACGCGGACGTGTTTCATCCCTGTTTCCCTCCACGTAGACGTGTTCCAGTCTGTTTCCTCATGACGTGTTTCAGTCTGTTTCCTCCACGTGGGGTGTGTTCAGCCCTGTTTCCTCCACGTGGAGTGTTTTCAGCCCTGTTTCCTCCACGCGGACGTGTTTCAGTCCTGTTTCCTCCCACGTGGATGTGTTTAGCCCAGTTTCTCACGTGACGTGTTTGTCCTGTTTTTCCCACGTGGACGTGTTCAGTCCTGTTTCCTCCACGCTGACGTGTTTCATCCCTGTTTCCTCACGTGGAACTGTGTTTCATCCCTGTTTCCTCCACGTGACGTGTTTCATCCTCTGTTTCCTCCACGTGGACGTGTTTCATCCCTGTTTCCTCCACGTGGACGTGTTTCAGCCCTGTTTCTCCACGTAGATGTGTTTCAGCCCTTTTTCCTTCCACGTGGACGTTGTTTCAGCCGTGTTTTCTCCACGTAGACGTGTTTCAGCCCTGTTTCCTCCTCTGGGAGCGGCTTTTCAGCCTGTTTGCTCCACGAAGCGATGTGGTTTCAGCCCTGTTTTCGCCACGTGGACGTGTTTCAGCCCTGTTTTCTTCCACGTAGACGTGTTTCAAGCCCTTTTTTTCTTCCACGTGGACGTGTTTCAGTCCTGTTTCCTCCACGTGGACGTGTTTCAGTCCTGTTTCCTCCACGTGGACGTGTTTCAGCCGTGTTTTCTCCATGTGGACGTGTTTCATTCTTGTTTCCTCCACGTGGACGTGTTTCATCCTGTTTCCCTCCACGTGGACGTGTTTCAGTCCTGTTTCCCACGTGGATCGTGTTTCAGCTCCCTGTTTCCTCCACGTGGACGTGTTTCAGTCCTGTTTTCCTCCACGTTGACGGTGTTTCAGTCCTGTTTTTCTCCACGTGGATGTGTTTCAGTCCTGTTTCCTCCACGTGGACGTGTTTTCAGTCCTGTTTCCTTCCACGCGGACGTGTGTTCAGCCCTGTTTCCTCCACCGTGGACGTGTTCATCCCTGTTTCCTCCACGTGGACGTGTTTCAGCGGCCGTGTTTTCTCCACGTGGACGTGTTTCAGCCCTGTTTCCTCACTGTGGCGTGTTTCAGCCATGTTTCCTCCACGTAGATGTGTTTTCAGCCCTGTTTTCGCCACGGACGTGTTTTCAGCCGTTTTCTCCATGTAGACTGTGTTTCATCCCTGTTTCCTCCACGTGGACGTGTTTCATCCTGTTTTCCTCCACGTGGACGTGTTTCATCCCTGTTTCCTCCACGTGGACGTGTTTCATCCCTGTTTCCTCCACGTGGACGTGTTTCAGCCCTGTTTCCTCCACGTGGACGTGTTTCAGCCTGTTTCCTCCACGTGGACGTGTTTCAGCCCTGTTTTTTCCACGTAGATGTGTTTCAGCCCGGATGAGCTGATAAAGTCCATGGGCTGAATGGATCTAGCCTGTTCCAGCGTCTGACGTGGCCCGGCTCAGCCCAGCCCTGGTCCAGCAGCTCCTTCAGTGGTGCCTGCAACAACATCTCTCCCCCCACTGGACCATTGAGACCAGCTCAGCACCGACAGAGAGTGAGTGGAACTGCTACAGTCCTAGCCACTGTGATTCTGCATTGTGTGCTCTTGTGATTGATCTATTGATTGCTACAGGTACACTCTATATTCAACATCATTCCTTTCCTTTGAACAGAAGTCCCATTCCTGCCTGTTAATTTTTATGATAAGGAAATTATAGAGACACTATGCAGAAATCATTTCCTATGTTTGTAAAAGGAATGCCCAAAATTCTAAATCACAAACTGAGGCTCTAGTCCAAAAAGACTAGAGCCTATTGCATTCGGTAGGACTAGAGCCTATTGCTTTCGGTAGGACTAGAGCCTATTGCATTCGGTAGGACTAGAGCCTATTGCGTTCGGTAGGACTAGAGCCTATTGCGTTCGGTAGGACTAGAGCCTATTGCATTCGGTAGGACTAGAGCCTATTGCTTTCAGTAGGACTAGAGCCTATTGCATTCGGTAGGACTAGAGCCTATTGCTTTCGGTAGGACTAGAGCCTATTGCTTTCGGTTGGACTAGAGCCTATTGCATTCGGTAGGACTAGAGCCTATTGCTTTCGGTAGGACTAGAGCCTATTTCAAGCATAATCGCACAATGTTTACTGTATTATCTAACAGACCTTTTGTGGCTTGACTGACTGACTGATTGGCTTGAGTCTGGCACTGTTATTATATTTGTAACCCCTTAATGTTAATTCTCTCTCCCCACAGAGTTTGTGTATGCCTCCATAGCCAATCTGCTGATCTGTCTGGCCGCCCTGGTTGGCGTTATGGTGCTGCTGTGTACCTCCTGCAGCAGTGTCTTCCAGCTCGTCATTCAGTTCTGTGTCAGCCTGGCCGTTGGCTCCCTCACTGGGGACGCCCTGTTGCACCTCCTGCCTATGGTGAGCACCACAGTACCATATCCACATCACTGAGCCCAGCTGATTCAAGCTGAGCTGCACTGTACTGGCCTGATTATGCATCCATCATAGTTGCTGGAATGTCCAATGTGAAAAGAAAACCACTTATCTAGCCAGCCAGACCTCTTCCTCCTCAACACTTCATTAAAGTGTTGTGGTTAATGTCAGTGCGACCCAATGATCAGCCAGATGTCTGAGAGACCTCCATGATAAGTCAGAGCAACACATACAACACATAGTCCCATCAGAGCAACACATAGTCCCATCTGATGCTTCCTAGCCTTATTTCCCCCAGGGCAGAAGTCTGGAGGGGATACTTCCTGCTGCTGCAGCTCAATCCACTTAGATCCATCATGTCAACATCGCAGGGCGAAGTATTAGCAGGCTGTCACACCGTGTCATCACCTACAGTGTCAAATAATAACGATGTGAGGAACAAGAACGACACCTTCAGATCGGGCAAACAGAGAAATGGCCCTGTGTTCCTTCAGGGAACTTTAGGTTATTACAAAGCCAATGATAAGAGCAACATAACAATGTGTCCCAATGGTCCGACATGACTTCTTATCTTCCTCTCCTTCACAACCACTTATTAAGAGGACTTGATTGGTCAAAGCAATATGGTGGATAGGTACTGGTCTCCACTCTAGACTTTCATCTGTCAGTAGTGAGTGAAGGAGGCCATTTCACACTAATGGACCCTGCATAGGTTGATTGCATCGCCAGTATTTGGTCTTGTGTAGTGTATTACACTTCACTTGAACCTGCCTTCATAAGAGCAACGTAACACTGTCATAACACTGTCGTTACAATGACATAACCCTGTCGTTACAATGACATAACCCTGTCGTTGCAATGACATAACACTGTCGTTGCAATGACATAACACTGTCGTTGCAATGACATAACACTGTCGTTGCAATGACATAACACTGTCGTGGCAATGACATAACACTGGCGTTGCAATGACATAAACACTTGTCGTTGCATGACATAACCACTGTCGTGTGCAATGAAATAACACTTCGTTGCAATGACATAACACTGTCGTTGCAATGACATAACACTGTCGTTGCAATGACATAACACTGTCGTTGCAATGACATAACACTGTCGTTACAATGACATAACACTGTCATTGGGCTGACTGTGTCAGACTGGATTGTGACTGTTTCCTCTGTTGGTTCAGTTCCTAGGCCTCCATGTTCACAGTGAAGGAACAGATCACGGCCACTCAGAGGAGGTTCCAGACTACATCTGTAAGATACTGGTGATGATGGCTGGCATCTACTGCTTCTATCTCATGGAGACTATCTTCTCCATCATCACCACTCACAAGGACAGCCATCACCATTCCCTGCATCACCATGGGGTAAGTAGTGTCTATCATCTGGGCTGTGTTCAGTAGGGCATGATGTAGCAAAATGTGTTGCAACAGGAAACACAAATCTGGGTTCTTATTGGACACGTCCAGGTGGTACCTCCCCATTTCACACTGTTTCTAAACCTTATCTCCTTACTGAACACCTCCGTTCTGTCAGCTTACTGGTTCGGTGGATCCATGGTGAAAAGAACTCCCACACACGTACACTTGCAATACACCTTTTAATAAAGTGCAATGTTTCGGGTCAAAGAAATTTGTCAGGTCTTACTGGTTCCAAAATGTGAGAATTGTTAGCTATCACCGTTAGATACAGTTGAAGTTGGAAGTTTACATACACCTTAGCCAAATACATTTAAGCTCAGTTTTTCACAATTTCTGACATTTAATCCTTGTAAAAATTCCCTGTCTTATGTCAGTTAGGATCACTACTTTATTTTAAGAATGTGAAATGTCAGAATAATAGTAGAGAGAATGATTTATTTCAGCTTTTATTTATTTCATCACATTCCCAGTGGGTCAGAAGTTTACATGCACTCAATTAGTATTTGGTAGCATTGCCTTTAAATTGTTTAACTTGGGTCAAACGTTTCAGGTAGCCTTCCACAGGTTGGGTGAATTCTGGCCCATTCTTCCTGACAGAGCTGTTGTAACTGAGTCATATTTGTAGGCCTCCTTGCTCACACACGCTTTTTCAGTTCTGCCCACAAATGTTCTATAGTATTCAGGTCAGGGCTTTGTGATGGCCACTCCAATAGCTTGACTTTGTTGTCCTCAAGCCATTTTGCTACAACTTTGGAAGTATGCTTGGGGTCATTGTCCATTTGGAAGACCCCTTTGCGACCAAGCTTTAACTTCCTGACTGATGTCTTGAGATGTTGCTTCAATATATCCACATAATTTTCCTTGCTAATGATGCCATCTATTTTGTGAAGTGCACCAGTCCCTCCTGGTGCAAAGCACCCCCACAACATGATGCTGCCACCACCGTGCTTCACGGTTGGGAAGGTGTTCTTCGGCTTGCAAGCCTCCCCCTTTTTCCTCCAAACATAGCGATGGTCATTATGGCCAAACAGTTATATTTTTGTTTCATCACCAGAGGACATTTCTCCAAAAAGTACGATCTTTGTCCCCATGTGCAGTTGCAAACCGTAGTCTGGCTTTCTTGTGGCCGTTTTGGAACAGTGGCTTCTTCCTTGCTGAGCGGTCTTTCAGGTTCTGTCGATATAGGACTCGTTTTACTGTGGATATAGATACTTTTGTACCCGTTTCCTCCAGCATCTTCACAAGGTCCTTTGCTGTTGTTCTGGGATTGATTTGCACTTTTCGCACCAAAGTACGTCCATCTCTAGGAAACAGAAGGCGTCTCCTTCCTGAGCGGTATCATGGCTGCATGGTCCCATGGTGTTTATACTTGCGTACTATTGTTTGTACAGATGAGCATGGTACCTTCAGGCGTTTGGAAATTGCTCCCAAGGATGAACCAGACTTGTGGAGGTCTACAATTTCTTTCTGAGATCTTGGCTGATTTCTTTTCCCATGATGTCAAGCAAAGAGGCACTGAGTTTGAAGGTAGGCCTTGAAATACATCCACAGGTACATCTCCAATTGACTCAAATGATGTCAATTAGCCTATCAGAAGCTTCTAAAGCCTGAACATTCATGTTCTGAAGTTTCCAAGCTGTTTAAAGGCACAGGTCAACTTAGGTGTATGTACATTTTCTGACACACTGGAATTGTGATACAATGATTATATGTGAAATAATCTGTCTGTAAACAGGTTGAAAAATGACTTGTGTCATGCACAAAGTAGATGTCCTAACCAAACTGCCAAAACTATAGTTTTGTTAACAAGAAATTTGTGGAGTGGTTGAAAAAACAAGTTTTAATGACTCCAAACCTAAGTGTATGTAAACTTCCGACGTCAACTGTACATGTTCTTTGTTGTGATGTTTGTTGTGATGTTCCGGGCACAGCAGATACATTGCTGCCATTGTGTTTCCAGGAGGAGTCTGAGCCCCATCACTGTGACCATGTAAAGTCCTGGAGATGTACATGCAGGAGAAAAATAACAAGCAGTCCATCTCACCAGCTGACCTGGTAGTTCTGTACCGCTTATTCACAGACTGACCTGGTAGTGCTTCTGTACCGCTTATTCACAGACTGACCCTGGTAGGTCTGTACCGCTTATTCACAGACTGGACCTGTAGGTTCTGTTACCACTTATTCACAGACTGACCTGGTAGGTTCTGTACCACTTATTCACCAGACTGACCTGGTAGGTTCTTACCGCTTATTACAGACTGACCTGGGAGGTTCTGTACCACTTATTCACAGACTGACCTGGTAGGTTCTGTACCGCTTATTCACAGACTGACCTGGTAGGTTCTGTACCACTTATTCACAGACACACCTGTGACGTTCTAAACCCTCTATCCTCTCTCTTGGAGATCTGAGTCAGAGGTCCATGACTGAACAGCCAGTATCCTAGTAAAGCTATGTTTTTACCTGACACAGTATGTAGTCTCAAGTCTTTACTACCCGTGTCTCTGAACACCTTGTCCTCCACTAACTTGTTCACGCCTGCTGTAATTCCGATGTTGTACTTCTGATCCTAAAAGGTTGAAAGTGAGCACAGTGGGGACACAGAGAAAGCCTTTCCAGAACCAAACCAGCGCTCAAGAGGTAAAATAGACAACCCAGGTCATCATACAACCTGTAAGGAAGAGATGAAATATAGGTCAGGGTCTGACAGTCAGGGCGTTCACTGTAAAACTGATATACTGTGAACTTACTGTGTGAGTCAAGTCTAGTCAATGATTACACATATTCAGCATGACAAAGAGTAATGTGCACCAAAGAGCTTTGTTCACTTACATGAGGAACAGCAATAAAGGGATTCATTACTACAGGGGTACAACATTTTAGCTGCAGATGCACCCAAAAACACCCTGTCATATCATTGTAAATGATAATATAAACAGTGACAACAATTTATTTATCTGACATGATTAAAATGAGACATCATCCTTTATGTAATCTTTATAAACAATTCAATGGTTTAGTTGTAGTCACTCTAGAGTATAACTGCTAGCTTGCCAGTTCCTACCAGTGTAAAAATATTTTAAAGTACTACTTAAGTAGTTTTTTTTGGGTATCTCTACTTTACTTTACTATTTATATTTTTGCCAACTTTTACTTCACTATATTCCTAAAGAAAATAATGTACTTTTTACTTTTTATTTTCCCTGACACCTAAAAGTGCTCGTTACATTTTGACAAAAAAATGGTCCATTTGACGCACTTAGTAAGAGAACGTCCCTGGTCATCCCTACTGCCTCTGATGTGGCGGACTCACTTAACACAAATGTTTTGTTTGTAAATAATATCTGAGTGTTGGAGTGTGCCTGTGGCTATAAGTACATTTTTAAAAAACATTACAATTGTGCCGTCTGGTTTGCTTAATATAAAGAATTTGAAATGATTTATACTTTTACTTAAGTATATTTGAGCAATTACATTTACTTTTGATACTGAAGTATATTTAAAACCAAATACTTTCAGACTTTTACTCAAGTAGTATTTTATTGGGTGACTCACTTTTACTTGAGTCATTTCCTATTAAGGTATCTTTACTTTTACTCAAGTATGACAATTTAGTACTTTTTCCACCACTGGTTCCTACAGGTGTAGGATCTTAATTTGATCACCCTGTTCTTGCAGGAAATGCAAACATGAAGCAAATTTAAGGTTTAAAAATAATTCTAAAGTTAGTAATTTCCACTTTAAAATGTCAGACTTGATTTGTCCTAACTAAAAATGTATCAACCCCTCCAAAAATGTCCATTAATTATAATCCACACAATAATTCATATTTCCTGTTGATACAGGATACTTTTCCTGCTATGAGAAACTGGTCAAATGAATATCCTACATCTGTATTCTGTATTCCAGCCTAATGGCATTAGCTAATCAATACTGCTGTCACTGTGAAATATGAATTTAGACACATGATTAACAACAGACAAATTTGACTTTACTTCTTTAGACGACTGAACCTTTCTCTGAGTTTCCCTTCTGTCTCTCCCCTCTACTAGAACAGCGTCTGCTACCCTACATGGTTACCATAGGGGACGGGATACATAACTTTGCCGATGGCCTGGCTATCGGAGCGGCCTTTTCTGTTTCCTGGAATTCCGGCCTTGCCACGTCTTTGGCTGTGTTCTGTCATGAGTTGCCTCACGAACTGGGTGAGTGTAGACCGACGCCTCTAGTTGTGTCACGCCCTGGCCTTAGTTATCTTTGTTTTCTTTATTATTTTAGTTAGGTCAGGGTGTGACATGGGGGATGTTTGTGTGTTTTAGTCTCGTCTAGGGTGTTTGTATTGTCTAGGGGGTGTTTGTAGAGTTCATGGGGTTGTGTTCATTGTAGGTGTTTATGTAAGTCTATGGTTGCCTAGATTGGTTCTCAATTAGAGACAGCMGTCTATCGTTGTCTCTGATTGGGAGCCATATTTAGGCAGCCATAGTCATTAGGTAGGTTGTGGGTGATTGTCTATGTGTAAGTTGCCAGTGTCTGCACTTATTGTCGTATTATAGCTTCACGGTCGTTTGTTGTTTTGTTTAGTTTGTTTTAGTGTTCTTCGTCTTCCTTAAATAAATACATAATGTATTTATATCACGCTGCGCCTTGGTCCTCTCTTTCACCCGAAGACGATCGTGACAAGTTGGTCATGTTGAAAGAGGTTTTTAGGGAATGAGACCCGGCCACATTGGTACTTCAGATGTTTCTTTATGTCAATTCCTATATATATATATACAGTGGGGAGAACAAGTATTTGATACACTGCCGATTTTGCAGGTTTTCCTACTTACAAAGCATGTAGAGGTCTGTCATTTTTATCATAGGTACACTTCAACTGTGAGAGACGGAATCTAAAACAACAATCCAGAAAATCACATTGTATGATTTTTAAGTAATTAATTTGCATTTTATTGCATGACACAAGGATTTGATCACCTACCAACCAGTAAGAATTCCGGCTCTCACAGACCTGTTAGTTTTTCTTTAAGAAGCCCTCCTGTTCTCCACTCATTACCTGTATTGATAAAAATTACAGACCTCTACATGCTTTGTAAGTAGGAAAACCTGCAAAATCGGCAGTGTATCAAATACTTGTTCTCCCCACTCTATATAAATGAAATGGTGTTAGATGTGTTTGATTTCAGAACAATATTTTTTCATTTCAAACAGTCAGTATTAGAATGGATGAGTAGTAGTGGTAGATGATTAGCCACGTCTTCTCTCCCCATCCAGATTCCTATTCACACAATCCCTCCAATGGCATCAACCTAAGACCTACATTTTATCACTGACGACCCTTTTAAACCTCTCCGTCCTACATCTCCCAGGTGATTTTGCAATCCTGCTGCACAGCGGGTTGTCAGTGAAGAAGGCCTTGATGCTGAACGTGGGCAGTGCCCTCACATCCTTCATCGGACTCTACATTGCCCTCACCGTCTCTACTGACCTGGCCACCAAGCAGTGGATCGCGGCCATCACCTCTGGTCTCTTCCTGTATGTGGGTCTGGCTGATATGGTTAGTACACTAGGTTTACCACATTCTCAAACAGGC
Organism: Salvelinus sp. IW2-2015; assembly: GCF_002910315.2. Taxonomy (NCBI): domain Eukaryota; kingdom Metazoa; phylum Chordata; class Actinopteri; order Salmoniformes; family Salmonidae; genus Salvelinus; species Salvelinus sp. IW2-2015. The sequence goes on along the minus strand of NW_019957698.1, from coordinate 264,277 downwards.
TGTGAGGAATCGCTTCTTTGGGCTTCCCTTCAAATGAGAGTATCGCACAAATTGTTCAAATTTCCCTTCGCTAAGCCCTGCCGTCTTGGTTACTGTTGCAACTTCGGACAACATTTTCCCCGGGAAGCCCAATTATGACTTTGGCCTTGAGTGTCTCCTGGCTATGTCACCTGACCAGGAAGAGTTAGTTATGCCCTAGTTATGGCACGGTTGCTCCTATGTCTTTCATCAATACCCTAATGCCTATCTTTCTCTGTAAATATGCTATATTTGGGCAAAGAGTTAAATGCAGTGGATTGTCTTGCTTCTTTCTCCTCCCAGCTCCCCACCATGATCCATGCGGACAACCGTAGGCCCTGGCTCATGTTCCTGCTCCAGAACTTAGGACTGCTGTCTGGCTGGGGCATGCTGCTGCTCCTCTCTCTGTATGAGGAAAGGATTGGCTTCTAGAGCCTCCTAGTCCTCACACTGTACAGTACAATGCAATGGATTTGTATACAATTACAAATGACACTGTATGTAAACTATGCTATATTTGACCTGTTTTGATATATTTCATTTAACACGCTTGATCGTTCTATATGATACAAGATTTCCTCAAAATGACTTTCTAGATGATATATGCGATTTATAGTCTAGTTCTGTTGTATCTACCACATAGAGGTGTAGTCTGTTGGTGTTCAGTCTGAACCTGCTGTTGGTGCTAATGTTACTGTTGGAAAGGATTTCATCTGTAGTTCAAACTGTAATTTATACCACCGATATTTATAATGGGACTCACAGATCCTCAGCCTACTGCCTCTGTAATTGCCACATATTTTGTATAACCACATACCATAACAGTGTGACTGTGCAGGGAAGTAGGTCGATTCTATGTTAATTTGTGATCGTGTGTAGTTAGCGGTAATGCAGAGGTTGACAGTGTATGTATACATGTGAGAATGTGACATGTTTAGATTTGTCTACCTTTGTCAAATGTGTATTTTTACTTATGTGCCACCAATCCCACAAAACCCCCAAAAGTAATAAAATACGCTAAGAAAATAATGATTATGATACATGTTGTTTCTGTATAGCTTTCCTTGTTTAACACATAAATTGAGCACAAAGCCATATAATGCTTTCCAGCTGCAGTATTTTTTCATTCTGTCCAGTCTACCACTCAAGAGAATTCCCTGTAAATGGATACAGGAAATAACCTCCTCTAGATACTTGGTTATCTGACATGATTAGTTACGTCGGCAGTTTCACTGTTCAGAGTCCACACTTCGAAGACAGACCGCTCAAATCCATGGATCGCAACTTCTGATAAATCAGAGGTGGACCCTCATGTTTTATCTTTTACAGTAGATCATCAGTCAGCATGGTGATTTACTGTAGTTTGTCTGATTACCAAGAGAGGGGTTATAAAGAAGGGTTGGTACAGCAAAGTATATCAGCAGAGATGACAGGCATTGTGGATTCCATTTGATAAAATGGACATAGTAACAGTCAGAGCAAGGGAGTGGAGGAGCTATATGTCAAGGCATTGGTATGTCAAGGCATTGGTATGCCTCCCAAATGGCACCCTATTGCCTACTTGGTGCAGAGTCCAGGTCAAAAGTAGTGCACTATATAGGCAATAGGGTGCCATTTGGGAGGCACACAGAGTTTCTGGTCCATACAGTATGACCAACAGTAAAGAGCAAGGGCAATAGGGACGTGGCCCCGCATACAGAACGCTCCACACAGGTATGACCGTAAGTCCAAGGGAGTTAAGTGGATAAGACAGATGATTTAGCAGCCTTACGATAAATATTTAGAATCATGTCTATGCACACCAGAGCTACAGATAAGATTAGAGGTTTATATCGCTAATCTTTATTGTTTTTAAATAAAATGGTTAAGTTAATAACAAAGACTAATAATATAAGATGCATGTGTTTGTTTAGAAACATCGCCACATTATGTCAGTGGCCTAGAGAGAGATCCCAGCTGTTTAGGCTTCTTCATCATAAACTACTATAATCATCCCTTATGGTTTGACTGTCTCAGCTTCGGTCCTGTTGTCACTTAGTTCCTGTCCTGTTTTCTCTTAGTTCCTGTCCTGTTTTCTCTTAGTTCCTGTCCTGTTTTCTCTTAGTTCCTGTCCTGTTTTCTCTTAGGTTTCCTGTCCTGTTGTCTTCTTAGTTCTGTCCTGTTTCTCTTAGATTTCTCTTAGCTTCTGTCCCTGTTTTCTCTTAGATCCATGTCCTGTTGTCTCTTAGCTTCTGTCCTGTTGTCTCTTAGCTTCTGTTCCTGTTTTCCTCTTAGGTTTTGTCCTGTTGTCTCTTAGTTCCTGTCCTGTTTCTCTTAGATTTCTCTTAGCTTCTGTCCTGTTTTCTCTTAGATCCTGTCCTGTTGCTCTTAAGCTCTGGTCCTGTTGTCTCTTAGCTTCTGTTCCTGTTTTCTCTTAGTTCTGTCCTGTTCTCTTAGTTTCTCTGCTTCTGTTTCCTGTTTTCTCTTAGCTTCTGTCCTGTTTTCTCTTAGTTCCTGCCTGTTTCTCTTAATTCTCTTAGTCCTTCCTGGTTTTCTCTTAATCGCTGATGCTCTCTTAGCTTCCTGTTGTCTCTTAGTTCCTGTCCTGTTTCTCTAGGTTCTGTTCCTGTTTTCTCTTAGCTTTTCTGTCCTGTTTTCTCTTAGATCCTGTCCTGGTTGTCCTCTTAGCTTCTGTCCTGTTGTCTCTTAGCTTCTGTCCTGTTTCTCTTAGTTCCTGTCCGTTTCTTCTTAGTTCCTGTCCTGTTTTCTCTTAGTTCCTGTCCTGTTTTCTCTTAGATTTCTCTTAGCTTCTGTCCTGTTTCTCTTAGTTCCTGTCCTGTTTTTCTTAGTTCCTGTCCTGTTTTTCTCTTAGTTCCTGTCCTGTTTTCTCTTAGTTTCCTGTCCTGTTTTCTCTTAGATTTCTCTTAGCTTCTGTCCTGTTTTCTCTTAGCTTCTGGCCTGTTTTCTTCTTAGCTTCTGACCTGTTTTCTCTTAGTTCCTGTTCCTGTGTTCTCTTAGATCCTGTCCTGTTTTCTCTTAGTTCCTGTCCTGTTTTCTCTTAGATTTCTCTTAGCTTCTGTTCCTGTTTTCCTCTTAACTTCTGTCCTGTTTCTCTTAGTTCTGTCCGTTTGTCTCTTAGTTCCTGTCCTGTTTTCTCTTAGTTCCTGTCCTGTTTGCTCTTAGATTTCTCTGTTAGCTTCTGTCCTGTTTTTCTCTTAGTTCCTGTTCCTGTTTTCTCTTAGTTCTTCTTTATTCGTCTGTTTTCTTTAGTTTTGTCCTGTTTTCTCTTAGATTTCTCTTAGCTTCGTCCTTGTTTCCTTCTTAGATCCTGTCCTGGTTCTCTAGCTTCTGTCCTGTTTATCTCTAGTTCCTGCTGTTTTCTCTTAATTCCTGTCCTGTTTCTTTCTTAGATCCTGTCCTGTTTTTTCTCTTAGCTTCTGTCCTTGTTTCTCTTAGTTCCTTCCTGTTCTCTTAGTTCCTGTCTGTCTTAGTGTCCTGTCGTGTTTTCTCTGATTTCTCTTAGCTTCTGTCCTGTTTTCTCTTAGCTTCTGTCCTGTTGTTCTTCTGTTTCCTGTCCTGTTTTCTCTTAGATTTCTCTTAGCTTCCTGTCCTGTTTTCTCTTAGCTTCTGTCCTGTTGTTTCTTAGCCCGTCCGTTTTCTCTTAGCTAAGTCCTGTTTTCTCTTAGTTCCTGTCCTGTTTTCTCTTAGTCCTGTCCTGTTTTCTCTTAGTCCTGTCCTGTTTCTCTTAGATTTCTCTTAGCTTCTGTTCCTGTTTTCTCTTTACTTCTGTCCTGTTTTCTCTTAGTTCCTGTCCTTTTCTCTTAGTCCTGTCCTGTTTTCTCTTAGTTCCTGTCCTGTTTTCTCTTAGTTCCTGTCCTGTTTTCTCTTTTAGATTTCTCTTAGCTTCTGTCCTGTTTTCTCTTAGCTTCTGTCCTGTTTTCTCTGTAGATCTGTCCTGCTTTGTCCTGTTTCCTGTTCCTGTTTTTTGTAATCCTTGTCCTGTTTCTTCTTAATTCCTGTCCTGTTTTCTCTTAGCTTCTTTCCTGTTCTCTTAGATCCTGTCCGTGTTTTTCTCTTAGATTGTCTAGTCCTGTCTGTTTCTCTTAGATCCTGTCCTGTTTCTCTTAGATTTCTCTTAGCTTCTGTTCCTGTTTTCTCTTAGTTCCTTGTCTCTGTTTTCTCTTAGATTTCTCTTAGCTTCTGTCCTGTTTTCTCTTAGCTTCTGTTCCTGTTTTCTCTTTAGTTCCTGTCCTGTTTTCTATTAGATCTGTCTGTTTTCTCTAGTTCCTGTCCTTTTTCTCTTAGTTCTGTCCTGTTTTCTCTTAGATTTCTCTTAAGCTTCTGTCCTGTTTTCTCTTAGACTGTCCTGTCCTGTTTTCTCTTAGATTTCTCTTACTTCTGTCCTGTTTTCTCTTAGTTCCTGTCCTGTTTTCTCTTAGATTTCTCTTAGCTTCTGTCCTTTCTCTTGTTCCTGTCCGTTTCTCTTAGTTCGTGTCCTGTTTTCTTCTTAGTCCTGTCCTGTTTTCTCTTAGCTTCTGTTCCTGTTTTCTCTTAGATCCTGTCCTGTTTTCTCTTAGATCCTGCTGTTTTCTCTTAGCTTCTTTCCTGTTTTCTCTAGATCCTGTCCTGTTTCTCTTTAGATTTTCTCTTAGCTTCTGTCCTGTTTTCTCTTAGATTCTGTCCTGTTTCTCTTAGATTTCTCTTAGCTTCTGTCCTGTTTTCTCTTAGTTCCTTCCTGTTTTCTCTTAGTTTCTCTTAGCTTCTGTCTGTTTTTCTTCTAGCTTCTGTCCTGTTTTCTCTTAGTTCTGTCCTGTTTTCTCTTAGATTTTCTCTGTTAGCTTCTGTCCTGTTTTCTCTTAGTTCCTGTCACTGTTTTCTCTTAGATCTGTCCTGTTTTCTCTTAGTTCCTGTCCTGTTTTCTCTTAGTTCCTGTCCTGTTTTTCTCTTAGTTTCCTGTCCTGTTTTCTCTTAGTTCTGGTCCTGTTTTCTCAGATTTCTCTTAGCTTCTCCTGTTTTTCTCTTAGCTTCTGGCCTGTTTTCTCTAGATCCTGTCCCTGTTTTCTCTTAGTTCCTGTCCCTGCTTTCTCTTAGAGCCTGTCCTGTTTCTCTTAGTTCCTGTCCTGTTTTCTCTTAGATTTCTCTTAGTCTGTCCTGTTTTCTCTTAGCTTTTCTGCCGTTTTCTCTTAGTCGTCCTGTTTCTCTTAGTTCCTGTCCTTTTCTCTTAGTTCCTGTCCTTTTCTCTTAGATTTCTCTTAGCTTTCTGTTCCTGTTTTCTCTTAGATCTGTCCTGTCCTTGTTTCTCTTAGCTTCTGTCCTGTTTGTCTCTTAGCTTCTCTGTCCTGTTTTCTCTTAGTTCCTGTCCTGTTTCTCTTAGTTCCTGTCCTGTTTTCTTTAGATTTCTCTTAGCTTCTGTCTCTGTTCTCTTTGTCTTACTGTTTTCTCTTAGTTTCCTGTTCTTTTCTCTTATCCCTGTCTGTTTTCCTTAGTTTCCTGTCCTGTTTTCTCTTAGTTCCTGTCCTGTTTTCTCTTAGATTTTCTCGTAGCTTCTGTTCCTGTTTTCTCTTGCTTCTGTCCTGGTTTCTCTTAGTTTGTCCTGTTTCTCTTAGTTCCTGTCCGTTTTTCTCTTAGATCCTTCCTGTTTTCTCTTAGATCCTGTCCTGTTTTCTCTTAGATTTTCTTAGCTTCTTTCCTGTTTTCTCTTAGCTTCTTCCTGTTTTCTCTTAGATCCTGTCCTGTTTCTCTTAATTTCTCTTAGCTTCTGTCCTGTTTCTCTTAGTATCCTGTCCTGTTTTCTCTTAGATTTCTCTTAGCTTCTGTCCTGTTTTCTCTTAGTTCCTGTCCTGTTTTCTTCTTAGATTTCTCCTTAGCTTCTGTCCTGTTTTCTCTTAGCCTTCTGTCCTGTTTTCTCTTAGTCCTGTCCTGTTTTCTCTTAGATTTCTCTTAGCTTTCTGTCCTGTTTCTCTTAGTTCCTGTCCTGTTTTTCTCTTAGATTCCGTCCTGTTTTCTCTTAGTCTTCTGTCTGTTTTTCTTAGTTCCTGTCCTGTTTTCTCTTAGTTCCTGTCCTGTTTTCTCTTAGTCCTGTCCTGTTTTTCTCTTAGTTCTGTCCTGTTTTTCTCTTAGTTCCTGTTCCTGTTTTCTCTTATTCCCTGTCCTGCTTTTTCTCTTAGTTCCTGTCTCGTTTTCTCTTAGATTTCTCTTAGTCCTGTCCTGTTTTCTCTTAGCTTCTGTCCTGTTTTCTCTTAGTTCCTGTCCTGTTTTCTCTTAGATTTCTCTTAGTCCTGTCCTGTTGTTCTCTTAGCTTCTGGCCTGTTTTCTCTTAGATCCTGTCCTGTTTTCTCTTAGATTCCTGTCCTGTTTCTCTTAGTCCTGTCCTGTTTTCTCTTAGCTTCTGTCCTGTTTCTCTCTTAGTTCCTGTTCCTGTTTTCTCTTAGATTTCTCTTAGCTCCTGTCCCGTTTTCTCTTAGCTTCTGTCCTGTTTTCTCTTAGTTCCTGTCCTGTTTTCTCTTAGATTTCTCTTAGCTTCTGTCCTGTTTTCTCTTAGATCCTGTCCTGTTTTCTCTTAGCTATTTCTCTTAGCTTCTGTCCTGTTTTCTCTTAGTTCCTGTTCCTGTTTTCTCTAGATTCTCTTAGCTTCTGTCCTGTTTTCTCTTAGCTTCTGTCCTGTTTTCTCTTAGTCTTCTGTTTTTCTCTTAGATCCTGTCCTGTTTTCTCTTTAGTTCCTGTCCTGTTTTCTCTTAGTTCCTGTCCTGTTTTCTCTTAGTTCCTGTCCTGTTTTCTCTTAGTCCTGTCCGTTTTCTTTTAGTTCCTGCCCTGTTTCTCTTAGACTTTCTCTTTAGATCCTGTCCTGTTTTCTCTTAGCTTCTGTCCTGTTTTCTCTTAGTTCCTGTCCTGTTTTCTCTTAGTTCCTGTCCTGTTTTCTCTTAGATTTCTCTTAGCTTCTGTCCTGTTTTCTCTTAGCTTCTGTCCTGTTTTCTCTTAGATCCTGTCCTGTTTCTCTTAGATTCTCTTAGCTTCGTCCTGTTTTCTCTTAGTCTTGTCCTGTATTCTCTTAGATCCTGTCCTGTTTTCTCTAGCTTCTGTCCTGTTTTCTCTTAGTTCCTGTCCTGTTTTCTCTTAGTTCTTCCTCTTAGTTCCTGTCCTGTTTTCTCTTAGTTCCTGCCCTGTTTTTCTCTTAGATTTCTCTTAGATCCTGTCCGTTTTCCTTAGCTTCTGTCCGTTTTCTCTTAGTTCCTGTCCTGTTTTCCTCTTATTCCTGTCCTGTTTTCTCTTAGATTTCTCTTAGCTTCTGTCCTGTTTTCTCTTAGCTTCTGTCTTCTCTTAATCCGTCCTGTTTTCTCTTAGATTCCTGTCCTGTTTTTCTCTTAGATTTCTCTTAGCTTCTGTCCTGTTTTCTCTTAGCTTCTTCCGTTTTCTTAGATCCTGTCCTGTTTTCTCTAGATTTCTCTTAGCTTCTGTCCGTTTTCTCTTAGATCCTGTCCTGTTTTCTCTTAGATTTCTCTTAGCTTCTGTCCTGTTTTCTCTTAGGCTTTCTTTTCCTGTTTTCTCTTAGATCCTGTCCTGTTTTCTCTTAGATTTCTCTTAGCTTCTGTCCTGTTTTCTCTTAGTCCTGTCCTGTTTTCTCTTAGATTTCTCTTAGCTTCTGTCCTTTTCTCTTACGTTCCGTCCTGATTTCTCTTTAGATTTCTCTTAGCTTCTGTCCCTGTCTTTCTCTAGCTTTCTGTCCTGTTTTCTCTTAGTTACCTGCCTGTTTTACTCTAGATTTTCTCTTACTTCTGTCCTGTTTTCTTAGATCTCTTCTGTCCTCCTCTTTCACTTCTGTCCTGTCTCTTAGTTCCTGTCCTGTTTTCTCTTAGTTCCTGTCCTGTTTTTTCTCTTCGAATCCTGTCCTGTTTTTCTAGCTTCTGTTGCTTCTAGTTCCTGTCTGTTTCTCTTGTTCCCTGTCTGTTTCTCTCTTGTTTCCGCGTCCTGTTTTCTCTTAGTTTCGTCGGTTCTCTTAAGATTTCTAAGCTGTCCTGTTTCTCTGTAGCTTCTGTCCTGTTTCATCTTCAGTTCCTTCCCTGTTTTCTCTAGATTTCTCTTAAGCTCCTAGTTCCGTTTTTCTCTTAGACTATCTGTCCTGTTTTCTCTAGTACCTGCCTTTATTCTCTTAGATACTGTCCTGTTTTCTCTAGATCCTGTCCTGTTTTCTCTTAGTTCCCTGTCCTGTTTTTTCTTAGATCCGGTTCTGTTTCTCTTAGCCTTCTTGTTCCTGTTTTCTCTTAGCTTCTGTCCTGTTTTCTCTTAGCTTCTGTCCTGTTTCTCTTAGATCCTGTCCTGTTTTCTCTTAGTTCCTGTCCTGTTTCTCTTAGTTCCTGTCCTGACTATTCTCTTAGATCCTGTCCTGTTTTCTCTTAGCTTCTGGTCCTGTTTTCCTTAGTTTCCTGTCCTGTTTTCTCTTTAGATGCTCTTAGCTCCTGACCCGGTTTCTCTTAGCTTCTGTCCTGTTTTCTCTTAGTTCCTGTCCTGTTTTCTCTTTAGATTTCTCTTAGCTTCTGTTCCTGTTTTCTCTTTAGATCCTGTCCTGTTTTCTCTTAGATTTCTCTTAGCTTCTGTCCTGTTTTCTCTTTAGTTCCTGTCCTGTTTTTCTCTTAGTTCCTGTCTGCTTTTTCTCTTAGATTTCTCTTAGCTTCTGTCCTGTTTTCTCTTAGCTTCGTCCGGTTTTGTCCCTCTTTAGAATCCTTGTCCTGCTGTTTCTCTTAGATCCTGTCCTGTTTTCTCTTAGTTCCTGTCCTGTTTTCTCTTAGTTCCTGTCCTGTTTTCTCTTAGTTCCTGTCCTGTTTTTCTCTTAGTTCCTGTCCTGTTGTCTTTTAGTTTCCTGCCTGTTTTCTCTTTAGATTTCTCTTAGATCCTGTCCTGTTTCTCTTAGCTTCTGTCCTTGTTTCTCTTAGTTCTCCTGTTTCCTTGTGTTTTCTCTTAGTTCCGCCCTGTTTCTCTTAGATTTCTCTTAGCTTCTGTCCTGTTTTCTCTTAGTCTGTCCTCGTTTTCTCTTTAGAATCCTGTCTCTTTTTCTCTTAGATTTCTCTTAGCTTCCTGTTCCTGTTTTCTCTTTCAGTTTCTGTCCTGTATTTCTCTTAGATCCTGTCCTGTTTTCTCTTAGCTTCTGTCCTGTTTTCTCCTTAGCTTCCTGTTCCTGTTTTTCTCTTAGTTTTCATGTCTGTTTTCTCTTAGTTCCTCCCTGTTTTCTCTTAGATTTCTCTTAGTTCTGTCCTGTTTTCTCTTAGCTTCTGTCCTGTTTTCTTCTTAGTTCCTGTCCTGTTTTCTCTTAGTGTTCCTGTCCTGTTTTCTCTCTAGTTTCTCTTACTTCTTGTCCTGTTTTCTCTTAGCTTCTGTCCTGTTTTCTCTTAGATCCTGTCCTGTTTTCTCTTAGTTCCTGTCCTGTTTTCTCTTAGATCCTGTCCTGTTTTCTCTTAGATCCTGTCCTGTTTTCTCTTAGTTTCTCTTAGCTTCTGTCCTGTTTTCTCTTAGCTTCTTCCTGTTTTCTCTTAGATCCTGTCCTGTTTTCTCTTAGATTTCTCTTAGCTTCTGTCCTGTTTTTCTCTTGATCCTGTCCTGTTTTCTCTTAGATTTCCTTAGCTTCTGTCTCTTAGTTCCTGTCCTGTTTTCTCTTAGATTTCTCTTAGCTTCTGTCCTGTTTTTCTCTTAGCTTCTGTCCTGTTTTCTCTTAGTTCCTGTCCTGTTTTTTCTCTTAGTTTCTCTTAGCTTCTGTCCTGTTTTCTCTTAGTTCCTGTCCTGTTTCTCTTAGACCCTGTCCTGTTTTCTCTTAGCTTCTGTCCTGTTTCTCTTAGTTCCTGTCCTGTTTTCTCTTAGTTCCTGTCCTGTTTTCTCTTAGATCCTGTCCTGTTTTCTCTTAGCTTCTGTCCTGTTTTCTTCTTAGTTCCTGTCCTGTTTTCTCTTAGTTCCTGTCCTGTTTTCTCTTAGTTCCTGTCGTGTTTTCCTTAGATTTCTCTTAGATCCTGTCCTGTTTTCTCTTAGCTTCTGTCCTGTTTTCTCTTAGTTCCTGCTTCTGTTTTCCTCTTAGATTTCTCTTAGCTCCTTGTCCTGTGTTTCTCTTAGCTTCTGTCCGTTTTTCTTCTAATCCTGTCCTGTTTTCTCTAGATCCTGTCCTGTTTTCTCTTAAGTCCTGTCCTGTTTTCTCTTAGTTCCTGTCCTGTATTTCTCTTAGATCCTGTCCTTGTTTTCTCTTAGCTTCTGTCCTTGTTTTCTCTTAGCTTCTGTCCTGTTTTCTCTAGCTTCTGTCGTCTTCTCTAGATCCTGGTCCTGTTTTCTCTAGTTCCTGTCCTGTTTTCTCTTAGTTCCTGTCCTGTATTCTCTTAGATCCGTCTGTCCTGTTTCTCTTAGCTTCTGTCCTGTTTTCTCTTAGTTCCTTGTTCCTGTTTTCTCTTAGATGTCTCTTAGCTCCTGTCCGTGTTTCTGCTAGCTCTGTCCTGTTTTCTTCTTAGTTCCTGTCCTGTTTTTCTCTTAGATTTCTCTTAGCTTCTCTTCCTGTTTTCTCTTAATCCTGTCCTGTTTTCTCTTTAGATTTCTCTTAGCTTCTGTCCTGTTTTCTCTTAGTTCCTGTCCTGTTTTCTCTTAGTTCCTGTCTGCTTTTCTCTTAGATTTCTCTTAGCTTTGTCCTGTTTTCTCTTAGCTCCTGTCCTGTTTTCTCTTAGCTTCTGCTGTTTCTCTTAGATCCTGTCCTGTTTTCTCTTAGATCCTGTCCTGTATTCTCTTAGATCCTGTCCTGTTTTCTCTTAGCTTCTGTCCTGTTTTCTCTTAGTTCTGTCCTGTCCGTTTTCTCTTAGATTTCTCTTAGCTCCTGTCCCGTTTTCTCTTAGCTTCTGTCCTGTTTTCTCTTAGTTCCTGTCCTGTTTCTCTTAGATTTCTTTAGCTTCTGTCCTGTTTCTCTTAGATCCTGTCTGTTTTCTCTTAGATTTCTCTAGCTTCTGTCCTGTTTTCTCTTATTCCTGTCCTGTTTTCTCTTAGTTCCTGTCCTGTTTTCTCTTAGATTTCCTTAGCTTCTGTCCTGTTTTCTCTTAGCTTCTGTCCTGTTTTCTCTTAGATCCTGTCCTGTTTTCTCTTAGATCCTGTCCTGTTTTCTCTTAGTTCCTGGTCCTTGTTTTCTCTTAGTTCCTGTCCTTTTTCTCTTAGTTCCTGTCCTGTTTTCTCTTAGTCCTGTCCTGTTTTCTTTTAGTTCCTGCCCTGTTTTCTTTAGATTCTCTTAGATCCTGTCCTGTTTTCTCTTAGCTTCTGTCCTGTTTTCTCTTAGTTCCTGTCCTGTTTCTCTTAGTTCCTGTCTCTGTTTTCTCTTAGATTTCTCTTAGCTTCTGTCCTGTTTTTCTCTTAGCTTGCTGTCCTGTTTTTCTCTTAGATCCTGTCCTGTTTTCTCTTAGATTTCTCTTAGCTTCTGTCCTGTTTTCTCTAGTTCTTGTCCTGTATTCTCTAGATCCTGTCCTGTTTTCTCTTAGCTTCTGTCCTGTTTTCTCTTAGTTCCTGTCCTGTTTTCTCTTAGTTCCTGTCCTGTTTTCTCTTATTTCCTGTCCTGTTTTCTTCTTAGTTCCTGCCCTGTTTTCTCTGTAGATCTTTGCTCTTGTCCTGTCCTGTGTTTCTCTTAGCTTGCTGTCCTGTTTTCTTCTTAGTTCCTGTCCTGTTTTCTCTTAGTTCCTGTCCTGTTTTCTCTTAGATTTCTCTTAGCTTCTGTCCTGTTTTTTATTCGTTTCTGTTTTGTTTGAAAAAGGTCCAGATTTTAAAAATATTTTTTTAGAAACAATTTTCCAAAGAAAAATACGATAACCAAATACTTGAAAGGGGTGAAGTTATGCCGAGCTACTCATAGGGAGTTGATGATACACATTCAATTGTAACTTTATAAGGTTTGACGACTTTTGAGGATTTTGTCTCCAACATAAGTGAGGAAAAAGGATTTTTCTTATAAGTAGGGATTTGTTCATATTGACCACTGGAGGGAGCTCTGAGCCTAATAATGTAATGTCTTTCCTTTTGCCTTGAAATTCACCCCAGACACATGGCCACAGAGAGACAGACGTACAGTATCACTGTAGGATGTTTTCTTTCCACTGAAATTATAGATGAGGGTTGTCAACACGTGATTATAAGAACATGGTGTTGTAAATAGTGAGGTAAATTGATATTCTTCACAAATCCCTACTATTTTTAAAAACATGAATGTTCTTTTTATATAGCATTCACATCTCACATTTCAGTCCACTGCAGTTACAGCAATTTGACAGTTGTTACAACATTTATCATGGTCCACCTATTATAATTTGACTGTTTTGCAACTGTAGACGACATGGGCAAAGAAATCGTGCAGAGTATTTCCTTGTCAGGCTATTCATAAACTCTCCCTGTTAAATATTCTCCATGTACAACCTTCTGAAACAAGCATCACAATATGACAATGATGTGACAATACTCTACAAAACAATTTTGATGCAATTGACAGGGTTTTTCTTTATATTTACTATTTTCTACAATGTATGTAGAATGATAGTGAAGACATCAAAACTATGAAATAACACATGGAATCATGTAGTAACCAAAAAAGTGTTAAACAAATAAAAATACAATTTAGATTCTTCAAAGTAGCCACCCTTTGCCTTGATGACAGCTTTGCATTCTCTACCAGCTTCATGTGGTACGCCTGCCAGTCTTTAGAAAGCACCAATTCATTTATTCATAGACGCCAGTGGTGACCCGTCAGAGTAAAAGGTGAGGCAGAGTAAAAAAAGAAGCATGTTATTTTGGCATTAATACGTATCACATATCAGTTTGCAAACAATGTAAAAAATATATACAAATAATTGAGTTAATAAAGCCTCATGTGGGATTGGTGGCACATAAGTCTATATTTTTGCTTTCTTGAGTAAGGCAGCTCCAAAATGTAGGTGTTTCAGCCTAGCTCAGTGCTTTCTGTGGTGGTGGGACAGCCAGCAGAAAATACAGAGCATAGGGGTTGGTAATGTTCTTTAGTTACGCCGTGATTGGCTCAGTGTTCTGTCACTCATGGGGACACTATGTCACCGCCAAATCTAAGGGTAGAGCTTGAAAATTCAAGCCCCTTGGGTGCTGCCATAGAGTTAAATTAGAAGTGCCCATCCAAGAAGACTCAAGGTCATTGGCCACAGATAAAATGAAGTCAAATCACATTATATGTACAGTAGCTTTGATTGGACTGATCATGTCAACATCATACTTTCAAAATCTTAGCTAGCAGTCATCATCATGAATGAAGTCGACAATCAACTAGCAAATCCTTTTTAATCCTTGTCAAATTAAGATAAATAATGAAGAGAAACGATTGATCAAATGTATCGGTGCTCATCGGCCATTGGACATGAACATTACACAACAAGTGGCAAATCGCAAATTCAACAATGAGTTGTTTGGAAGGAATCAGTGGCTAACTGCAAGCATGGCAAAACAATCACTAGCCTGCTATTCAGTGGAGTGGCTGTCCGGTCCCAAGTCTGGGTTTAAGGATCTCTTTTCCAAGCTTAAAATGATAAACATTCAACATTGGCCATGTTGTCAATCCACATAATTTCTGCCGCGCTCGGTTACTCGGAACTGGGAAATCTGACTTCAGTGAGTTCAAGACAACTGGGAACTCGGAACTGGGAAATCTGACTTCAGTGAGTTCAAGACAACTGGGAACCGGAACTCGGGAAATCTGACTTCAGTGAGTTCAAGACAACTGGGAACTCGGAACTGGGAAATCTGACTCAGTGAGTTCAAGACACTGGGAACTGCGGAACTGGGAAATCTGACTTCAGTGAGTTCAAGACAACTGGGAACTCGGAACTGGGAAATCTGACTTCAGTGAGTTCAAGACAACTGGGAACTCGGGGGAAAAAACGAGCTCCGACTGGGGAAAAAACATTTTGGATGGTCATCCAACTCAGAATTGTAAATCGGGAAGTCGGGCCTTTTTCTATAGCTACGACCTGAAGATCACTGACGTCATCATGATTCGACCTGTTTTTTTCTCCAAGTTCCCAGTTGTTTATGAAGCACCATAAGTCCAGAGAATGCCAGACTTTGATGACAACATTTGCTCACGAAGGACCGCCGTGCCACCTTCTTGTTCAAATGAGCACAGCACAATGAGTCCAAAAAAGGTATTTTATCCTTCTGCATAAATGATGTAATATGCCAGGGAGATATGTATACTGTAGCTAAGAAAGTAATACTAAGTGTATGTTGTGTAGTAAACTGTTAGTAGCCCATGTGCCTCACCCTAATATTTTGGTCTATTTTTCCCTCTTAATTTTCCCTACTGTTCTGACTTGGTGGTGCGTATATAGCCTATAACCTGTTTTAGAGAAATGTCATCATTGAATATTGTAAGAGCTTTCATTGTCTGCTTATATGCCCTCTTTATTTATCCTACGTTTTTTAGTTGGTGTACAGGGAGAACACTGTAAGAATGGCCATGTTCTGAATTATGTCGCTGTACATTTCAAAGTGCTTAACAAATAGTTATATTGACTACGTCAGTCCTAGCTCGCCCATTGATGTCTTAATCGAAATTACAGATTGCCTCTTATCCACTTGTCGTGCCCTTATGCCATAGTTTGTACATCTCAATTGTTAGTAGAAACCACATTTGTTTAAGCAAGTCAGCCATTTCAGCTATGTTTCTTTGAAAGGCAGTAAATGAGGAGGAATGAACTTTCACTGCCAGACAAGGCCCCACTGATAGCCAGGTGTAGCAGTGGTAAGGTGTTGGGACTCTGCTATTGGGACTCTGCTGTTGGGACAGTTTTATGTAGGCCCTAACAGTTTGTGGGCACCGTTTGTCACCATTATAGTGCAATTAATGTGTTGTTTAGTGTTGTGTTGTGGCTTTGCTGGCATACATCGCACAATTATATTATTTTGATTGCCTCACCAAGATTTACATGCTAAAATCGCCACTGAAAGACGCAGATGCATGCTCAGCTGTGTAGGATAGAATCCATTGATAGACAGATGCATGCTCAGCTGTGTAGGATAGAATCTATTGATAGACAGATGCATGCTCAGCTGTGTAGGAATAGAATCTATTTGAATAGAAGATTGCATGTCAAGTGTGCAGGATCGAATCTATTGATAGACACAGATGCATGCTCAGCTGTGTAGGATATAATCTATTGATAGACAAGACGCCATGCTCAGCTGTGTAGGATAGAATTCTATTGAAATTAGACAGATGCCATGCTCAGCTGTGTAAGGATAGAATCTATTGATAGACAAGATGCAATGCTCAGCTGTGCAGGATAGCAATCTATTGATAGACCAGATGACAATGCTCCAGCTGTAAGGATAGAAATATATTGATAGACAGATGCATGCTCAGCTGTTGTAGGATAGAATCTATTAATAGACCGACGCACATGCCTCAGCTGTGTAGGATAGGAATCTATTGAATAGACAGATGCATGCTCCGCTGTGTAGATAGATATCTATCTGAATAGAACAGTCATGCTCAGCTGCTGTAGATAGATCTTATTGATAGACAGATCATGGCTCAGCTGTGCAGGATAGAATATATTGATAGACAGATGCCATGATCAGCTGTGTAGGATAGAATCTATGATAGACAGATTGCATGCTCAGTCGGTAGGATAGATCTATTGATAGACAGATGCATGATCAGCGGTGCAGGTAGAATATCTAATTGATAGACACAGATGCATGCTGCAGACTGTGTAGGATCAGAACGTCTATTCGATAAGACAGATGCATGCTCACTGTGCAGGATAAGAATCCTATTGATAGAAACAGATGCATGCTCAGCTGTGTAGGATAAGAATCTAATGTGATAGACAGATTGCACTGCCTCAGCTGTGAGTGATAGAATATCTGCTGACAGATCATGCTCAGCTGTGCAAGGATAGAATCTATCTGATATGAACAGATGCGATTCTCACTGTGCAGGACGAAATTCTATTGATAGACACGATGCACTGCTCAGCTGTGGCAGCGATAGAATTGTGCGAAAAGATGGATCCTATAAAGATCCGGTAACTGTGTTTCTAGGTGCTAGATACAGAGGAATGTGGTAGGCATGTACAGAAGCTAGTGACATTCCATCAGGTTCCTCAATAAAAGGAAGAGCTGAACTATCATGTGAACAAATCTAGTTTATAGGTTTACATGCACATGTGGTGTGTTATTCCACAATGTCTCCGATGTGTTATAGCTCTGAAATGTTTTGATGTCAAACCAGGTAAATAGCTGCATTTCTGTTGCTCTGAAGATGTTTTATTTTGTACTTTCTTTTTTAAAAATATTTTTCATTTGCAACTGTTAGCCTTGCATGTAGTTGTGCATTGTGACTGCCTTGTAAAATAACAAATCTTAAGATAACATTTTGGTGTTGAACGCTGGAACAGCTGCACATTCAACTGTTGAAGTATGCGATGACAGATATGCTTTTATAATTCTAGATCCATGGCCTGTTCTCCTCATTGTCCCATGGCAGCTCTAGCTTGTCTATGTGGTTAACTGATTTCCCATAGGTCCGCTGTAGTTGTCCTGCGGTGAGCTGGGGAGGTGTGGTGGCCATGGTCGGCTTTGGGAGAGCCTCCTGGTGGGGGCTGGGGATGGCTTGTGGTGAGCCATGGTCGCTAGGGAGCCGCTCTGGTGTGGCTGGGATGGCTTGTGTAGTGGGCCATAGGTCGGCTGGGAGAGCTCTGGATGCTGGGATGGCTGTGGATGGGCATGGTCGGCTAGGGAGAAGCTCTGGTGGGCTGGGATGGCTGTGGTGGGG
>NW_019957698.1:230689-239453 GCF_002910315.2 Salvelinus sp. IW2-2015 | reverse complement strand
TCTCTGTCTCTGTCTCTGGTCTCTGTCTCTGTCTTGTCTTCTGTCTCTGCTCTCTCTCCTGGTCTCGTCTATGTTCTCTGTCTCTGTCTCTGTGCTCTTGCTCTGTCCTGTCTCTCTCTCCTGTCTCTGTCTCTCTCTCTGTCTCTCTCTCTCTCTCTCTCTCGCTCTCCTCTCTCTTATCCCTCCCCCTCCCCGACCTTCCCCTCCCCCCCTCTCTCGACTCTCTCTCTGTTCTCTCTCTCGGTCTCTCTCTCTCAGGTCTCGGCGCTTCCTCTCTCTCTCCTCTCTCTCTCTCTCTCTCCTCCTCTCTGTCTCTTACTCCGCTCTCTCTCGTCTGTCTCTCTCTCTCTTCTCTGTTCTCTCTTTCTCGGTCTCTCGCTTCTCTCTCTCTCGGTCGTTTGTCTCTCTCCTCTGTCTCTCTCTCACTCTCTCTCTCTTGGTCTCTCTCTCTCTCTCTCTCTTTCTCAGTCTGTGTCTCTCTCTCGGTCTCTCGGTCTCTCACTCACTCACTCACTCACTCACTCACTCACTCACTCACTCACTCACTCACTCACTCACTCACTCATTTACTCACTCACTCACTCACTCACTCACTCACTCTAACACACAGATAATGTCACTGATATGACCAGTGTGAGACATTTCTCCCCAGCCACAGCTAAGTGAACAATGGTTTAGAATGCCCTATCCCTCTCTGCCTGTCACCCACCCACCCAGTTCTGACACCTAACCCCCTTAATGGACACATGTAGCCAGCCTCATCAGACAGATGGGAGGTGATGGGCATGGGCTGATGAGATGAGGGGTGGAAGGATAGATTGATAAGAGGTGGAGGGGGGTATGTGTGGAGGGGTGGGATTGGATGGATGGATGGATGATAGGATGTGTGTGGGTAGACCATCGCTCTGCCAAGCCAATTTGCCCATGATCTTGTATGCTAAAGAGGAAGCTCCCACGAGGTCCATTGTCATGTGAATCCACATCAATGGGACTGCAGTAGAGGGAGTCGGAGGTTTTCAGTTCCTTGGCGCCCACATCACGAGGACTTGACATGGACCAACAACACCACCACTCTTGTCAACGCAGCTGAAGAAATTTGTCATTCCACCCCAGGTCCTCTCCAAATACTACTGCTGTACCATCGAGAGCGTCCTGACCGGTTACATCACGGCCTGGTACGGGAATTGCTCCGTCCATGACCGCAAGGCCCTCCAGCGGGTGGTGAAGATAGCCTAGTACATCTACTTGAAACAGTGCCCGAGGAAGGCCCACAGCATCATCAAGGACCCCACACACCCCATGAACTATTCCCTTCCTGACTGTCAGGTAGACTGTATCCAACCATGAGGTCTGATACCAACAGAGACAGTTTCTATCTACGAGCCATCAGACTGCTGAACCCTTGAACTGGACTGACCACCTGGTCTGATTCTCCACACATATTCACTTTTCTGTGTCTCTCTCTCTCTCTCTCTCTCTCTCTCTCTCTCTCTCTTCACACACACACAACACACAACACACACACACACACACACACACACACACACACACACACACACACACACACACACACACACACACACACACACACACACACACACACACACACACACACACACACACACACACACACACACACACACACACACACACCACACACACACACACACACACACACACACACACACACACACACACACACACACACACACACACACAACACACACACACACACACACACACACACACACACACACACACACACACACACACACCACACACACACACACACACACACACACACACACCACACACACACACACACACACACACACACACACACACACACACACACACACACACACAGAGTCTTGAACAACTAACATTGTGTGGACACACAATTCAGGCCCATTCAAAATCCTTTTTTCCCATACCCTAACCTCAACCTCAACCCTAACTTTACCCGAACATCTAACCTTCAGCCCAAACCTAATTCTAACACAAATTCTAACTGTAACCCTAAACCCCTAGAAATAGCATTTGACCTTGTGAGGACAGGAAAATGTCCTCAGTTGGTCAAATTTTTGTTTGTTCACTATTCTTGTGGGGACTTCTGGTCTTCACAATTATAATTAAACACGTCCACATCACAACTGCTACCAGCAAACTCTTATTATTGCAAAAAACGGCACAATTTAAACACTGGACCACCTTCCCAAAATGTGTAAATATTGGACTATAAATTGTGTCTTCCTGTATTATACTGGGCTAAAATGTTTCTTCTATTCTATTGAAACATTTATCCATGTATCATGTATTATTGTTGTTCCATTGTCCAGAAGGAACCTGCAAGTAAGCATTTCGTTGGACCATGCATATCCTGTACATCGACTAATACAACTCTAAAGAAACTCTGTGGATGTATGGATGTAAAAAGGTGCATGTTCCTTGCCTGTTTAAAGAAAATAGTATTTCCTACTGTGTCTATTTTTTATTCATCGACACATCAGCACATCAGCTGTTCAAAGAAGAAACACGGTCTCTGTGTTGAATAACATGAGGCCAAAGTGACTGTCTCTGTGTGAATAACATGAGGCCAAAGTGACTGTCTCTGTGTTGATTAACGTGAGAGGCCAAAGTGACTGTCTCTGTGTTTGATTAACGTGAGAGGCCAAAGAGACTGTCTCTGTGTTGAATAACATGAGGCCAAAGTGACTGTCTCTGTGTTGATTAACATGAGGCCAAAGTGACTGTCTCTGTGTTGATTAACATGAGGCCAAAGTGACTGTCTCTGTGTTGATTAACGTGAGAGGCCAAAGTGACTGTCTCTGTGTGATTAACGTGAGAGGCAAAGAGACTGTCTCTGTGTTGAATAACATGAGCCAAAGTGACTGTCTCTGTGTTGAATAACATGAGGCCAAAGTGACTGTCTCTGTGTTGATTAACATGAGGCCAAAGTGACTGTCCTGTGTTGATTAACATGAGGCCAAAGTGACTGTCTCTGTGTTGATTAACGTGAGAGGCCAAAGTGACTGTCTCTGTGTTGATTAACATGAGGCCAAAGTGACTGTCTCTGTGTTGATTAACATGAGCCAAAGAGACTGTCTCTGTGTTGATTAACGTGAGAGGCCAAAGAGACTGTCTCTGTGTTGAATAACGTGAGGCCAAAGTGACTGTCTCTGTGTTGATTAATGAGGCCAAAGTGACTGTCTCTGTGTTGATTACAATGAGGCCAAAGTGACTGTCTCTGTGTTGATTAACGTGAGAGGCCAAAGAGACTGTCTCTGTGTTGAATAATGTGAGAGGCAAAAGTGACTGTCTCTGTGTTGAATAACGTGAGGCCAAATTGACTGTCTCTGTGTGAATATCATGAGGCCAAAGTGACTGTCTCTTGTGTTGAATATCATGAGGCCAAAGTGACTGTCTCTGTGTTGAATATCATGAGTTCAAAGTGACTGTCTCTGTGTTGAATATCATGAGGCCAAAGTGACTGCCTCTGTGTTGAATATCATGAGTTCAAAGTGACTGTCTCTGTGTGTAATATCATGAGGCCAAAGTGACTGTCTCTGTGTTGAATATCATGAGGCCAAAGTACGTCTCTGTGTTGAATATCATGAGGCCAAAGTGACTGCTAGAGCTCTTCAAGGACATTGAGCTGGAGCAGCAGGTGTCATTTTGTCCTACATGAATCAGGGTTATGTCAGAGTTGTTATTATAAGTAATATGCACCCTTCACAATTATTACATGGGAGGGGAAAAAAGAGAGGGGAAGAACCTGAGTGGTTTGCAGCCAGAACTCCTTATCTGTTAATATGTATTGGACGTTAATTGGGATTCACTGGCTGTTAATAGAGCTTTGATTAACAAGAATCAGCCCTCCTTCCTATATGTAATAAACGCTACTTGAACCACTTAATCGCGAGTGTCCTCAAATTGTTTTAGAGTGGCGGTGGGGAAGTGGAAAACCCACGCTCCTTAGGGACAGGGCGTTCAGTGTGGTAAGCGCGTTGAGCTTACCTCAGATTCCACAGATGACTGGGTACACGTTCATCCAGAGTAAATGTCCCTTGATTCATCCGGAAAAGTCCATTTGGAAAAATACTTTGGTTTCCTGTTCCAAAGGTGAACTTGTCTCCAAGGGATGCCTGGTTGTTGGAGCTAAATGTCACAACATTAATGTGTATAACAAAAACATGAATATGTATATAACAATGTGTAATAACATATGTTAACTTGTAATAACAAGCAATGTTTAATAACATAATGTTAACGTGTAATGACAAACATGAATGTGTAATAGCAAACATTAACGTGTAATAACAAACATTCACGTGTAATAACACACATTCACGTGTAATAACAAACATTCACGTGTAATAACAAACAATGTGTAATAACAAACATTCACGTGTAATAACAACATTCACGTTGTATAACACACATTCACGTGTAATAACAAACATTCACGTGTAATAACACACATTCACGTGTAATAACAAACATTCACGTGTAATAACAAACAATGTGTAATAACAAACATTCACGTGGTAATAACAAACAATGTGTAATAGAAACATTAACGTGTAATAACAAACATTCACGTGTAATTAACACATTCACTGTAATAACAAACATTCACGTGTAATAACAAACAATGTGTAATAACAAACATTCACGTGTATAACAAAACAATGTGTAATAACATAAACGTTATGTGTAATAACAATGTGTAATAACAAGCATGTTTAATAACATAAATGTTAACCTGTAATAACAAGCTATGTTTAATAACATTAATGTTAACGTGTAATGACAAACATGAATGTGTAATAGCAAACATTAACGTGTAATAACAAACATTCACGTGTAATAACACACATTCACGTGTAATAACACATATTCACGTGTAATAACACACATTCACGTGTAATAACAAACATTCACGTGTAATAACAAACAATGTGTAATAACAAACAATGTGTAATAACATAAATGTTAACGTGTAATGACAAACATGAATGTGTAATAGCAAACATTAACGTGTAGTAACAAACATGAATGTGTAATAACAAACATTCACGTGTAATAACAAACATGAATGTGTAATAACAAACATGAATGTGTAATAACAAACATTAACGTGTAATAGCAAACATGAATGTGTAATAACAAACATTAACTGTGTAATAACAAACATAACTGTATAACAAACATTAATGTGTAATAACAAAACATGAATGTAATAACAAATATTAAGTGTAATAACAAAATGAATGTGTAATAAACAAACATGAATGTGTAAGTAACAAACATGAACGTGTAATAACAAACATTAACGTGTAATAACAATTATTATTAATGTGTAATAGCAAACATGAATGTGTAATAACAAACATGAATGTGTAATAGCAAACATTATCGTGTAATAACAAACATTAACTGTAATAACAATTATTATTTAATGTGTAATAGCAAACATGAATGTGTAATAACAAACATTAACGTGTAATAACAAACATTATCGTGTAATAACAAACATTAACGTGTAATAACTTGCTGTCCCCAGTCCACCTAGCCGTGCTGCTGCTCCAGTTTCAACTGTTCTGCCTGCGGCTATGGAACCCTGACCTGTTCACCGGACGTGCTACCTGTCCCAGACCTGCTGTTTTCATCTCTCTAGAGACAGCAGGAGCGGTAGAGATACTCTCAATGATCGGCTATGAAAAGCCAGCTGACATTTACTCCTGAGGTGCTGACTTGTTGCACCCTCGACAACTACTGTGATCATTATAATTTGACCATGCTGGTCATCTATGAACATTTGAACATCTTGGCCATGTTCTGTTATAATCTCCACCCGGCACAGCCAGAAGAGGACTGGCCACCCCTCATAGCCTGGTTCCTCTCTAGGTTTCTTCCTAGGTTCCCGCCTTTCTAGGGAGTTTTTCCTAGCCACCGTGCTTCTACATCTGCATTGCTTGCTGTTTGGGGTTTTATGCTGGGTTTCTGTACAGCACTTTGATATATCAGCTGATGTAAGAAGGGCTATATAAATAAATTTGATTTGAAATGTGATGAATAACAAACATTAATGTGTAATAACAAACATTAACGTCTAATAACATAAATATTCATGTGTAATAAACATGTATGTGTATCTGAAGAGGTGGTGTATGTCTGAATGTGGTTCTATGTTGAGATATTGCATATGCTGGTACATTATTATATATGTAATCAAAACCACAAGCAGTTAACAGTAATAATTTCTCTTTATAAAATAATGTCATTTTCATGGCTACTCTCACACATCCACTCGCTTCTTCCCTTCATTGGAGAGAAAAATATATATAATAAATCTATAAGTACCCCAGTGTATTATGGTTAGCGTTGGGACTGTGTAGAACTATTTACTCCTGTTGAGATGATGGCTTTATTAGTGTCTTTCTCCTCCAGACCACCATCCAGCTTCGTGTGTCTGCCTGGAGAACCTGCATGGAGGGCTACACACACACCAGCCAGCAGGACCTCCGTGGCCCCAGCAGATGCTTTTGGCCTCATTGGGGTGTTCCCACTGGCTTATCTAGTTCTTTACATGTCATGATAGAGTCTGACTCTGTGCTGGGTAGGGGTGTGTGGGAGGTTTAGGCTCTTCCCCTACCTCATGTCATAATCATGTGATTTATAGGGGCTGTTGTTGATGCACAAAAGTTTTATGAGATACTGTTGTCATCCCATGAATAGATGCATAGTCCTTGTCTCCTGAGTTTTGTTTCTCAGTTCAGTCTCAACTTAAACTTTTCTATTGAGTAGTGAAATTGGGGATGCTAGGGTCAAGAATTGACCTGTTTTACAGAGAGCATCCTCTGTGGTTTAGACCACCAGTATCTAACTAATTCCCACTCTGATCGGTTAAAATTCTTGGGTGATTTCTTTCACTTTTGTGTTCTCCTTCTCCCTGGTCGTGTATGTTCTGTTGTTCTGCTGGCTGGTGGTTGCCGCAATCCTCGGCAGCAGCATCAATCCCTGTAGTATTCTTATTGAGTGAAGTTTCTCTTCCTCCACTTGCTGAATCTGTTTCAGGAGATTATCGAGTTTGCTATTTGGGTCACAGCTTGTTCTCTGTCTCCTGTGTCCATGTGCTAGCAACCATGTTCTATTTTACCCTGTGATATGACTGGCTGGATATAGAAAAGCTAGAAAGGAGAAGATTTAAATCAGGAGCAGGAAGGAAGCCAGCCAGACAGTGCAGTATTTACTACCATGTTTCTTCTCTCTTCAGAGCAGAACTATCTATCATATCAGACACCTTCAACCCTGAGAACCAGCGGGTTTCATCTGACTGGAGGGAAATCATTACTTGGGTAAACAATAATTAATTGAGTGGTTACTGTTAACAAAATAACGGGGAATCTACAAGGATTCGATGGCAGTATGGTTGCAAAGACACGCACGCACGCACGCACGCACGCACGCACGCACGCACGCACGCACGCACGCACGCACACACGCACACACACACACACACACACACACACACACACACACACACACACACACACACACACACACACAGCAGAGTTTGTTTGCTGGGTAGAAATAGCAGTTAATCCTCCGGATCCTGGAGAGACTATGGTTCTGCCTGGAGAATAGGACTAGGAGAGACTATGGTTCTGCCTGGAGGATATGACTAGGAGAGGACTATGGTTCTGCCTGGAGGATAGGACTAGGAGAGACTATGGTTCGCCTGGAGGATATGACTAAGAGAGACTATGGTTCTGCCTGGAGGATAGGACTAGGAGAGACTATGTTCGCCTGGAGGATATGACTAGGAGAGACTATGGTTCTGCCTGAGGATAGGACTAGGAGAGACTATGGTTCTGCCTGGAGATAGGACTAGAGAGGACTATGGTTCTGCCTGGAGGAATGACAGGAGAGGACTGATGGTCTTGCCTTGGAGGATAGGGACTAGGAGAGACTATGGTTCTGGCTGGAGGATAGACTAGGAGAGACTATGTGTTCTGCCTGGAGGATAGGACTAGGAGAGACTATGGTTCTGCCTGGAGGGATAGGACTAGGGAAGGGACTATGGTTCTGCCTGGAGGATAGGACTAGGAGAGAGTATGGTTCTGCCTGGAGGATAGGACTAGGAGAGACTATGGTTCTGCCTGGAGGATAGGACTAGGAGAGACTATGGTTCTGCCGGAGGATAGGACTAGGAGAGAGTATGGTTCTGCCTGGAGATAGGACTAGGAGAGGACTATGGTTCTGCCTGAGGATGGATAGAGAGACTAGGTTCTGCCTGGAGGATAGGACTAGGAGAGACTATGGTGCTGCCTGGGAGATAGGACTAGGAGAGACTATGGTTCTGCCTGGAGGATGGCTAGGAGAGGACTATGGTTCTGCCTGGGGATAGGACTAGGAGAGACTATGGTTCTGCCTGGAGGATAGGACTAGGAGAGACTATGGTTCTCCTGGAGGATAGGACTAGGAGAGATATGGTTCTGCCTGGAGGATATGACTAGAGGGAGACTATGGTTCTGCCTGGAGGATAGGGACTAGGAGAGACTATGTTCTGCCTGGAGGATAGCGACTAGAGAGGACTATGGGTTCTGCTGGAGATATGACTAGGAGAGACTATGGTTCTGCCTGGAGGATGGACTAGGAGAGACTATGGTTCTGCCTGGAGGATAGGACTAGGAGAGACTATGGTTCTGGCCTGGAGGATAGGACTAGGAAGACTATGGTTCTGCCTGGAGGATAGGAC
>NW_019957698.1:225977-230145 GCF_002910315.2 Salvelinus sp. IW2-2015 | reverse complement strand
GAGGGGACTATTCGGTGTTCTGCTGGAGAGGCGGAAATTGGGATAGGACAGGGATGAGCCGGACCTACATTGGTTCTGCCTGGAGGATAGGACTAGGAGAGACGTATGGTTCGCCTGGAGGATAGAGACTAGGACGAGGACTATGGTTCTGCCTGAGGATAGGGACTAGGAGAGACTATGGTTCTGCCTGGAGGATTAGGACTAGGAGAGCTATGGTTCTGCCTGGAGGATAGGACTAGGAGGGACTATGGTTCTGCCTGAGGGATTAGGGACTAGGAGAGAGACTATGGTTCTGCCTAGGATGAGGACTAGGAGAGACGTATGGTTTGCTAGGAGATAGGAACTAGGAGAGGACCTATGGTTCTGCCTGGAGGATAGGACTAGGAGAGACTATGGTTTCCTGCCTGGAGGATAGGACTAGGAGAGACTATGGTTCTGCCTGGAGATGGAAACTAGGGGAGAGACTATGGTTCTGCCTGAGGGATGAGGACTAGGAGAGACTATGGTTCTGCCTGGAGGATATGACTAGGAGAGACTATGGTTCTGCCTGGGAGGATAGACTAGGAGAGACTATGGTTCTGCCTGGAGGATATGGACTAGGAGGAGACTATGGTTCTGCCTGGAGGATAGGACTAGGAGGACTATGGTTCTGCCTGGAGGATAGGACTAGGAGAGACTATGGTTCTGCCTGGAGGATAGGACTAGGAGAGGACTATGGTTCTGCCTGGAGGATAGGACTAGAGAGACTATGGTTCTGCCTGGAGGATAGGACTAGGAGAGACTTATTGTTCTGCCTGGAAGGAATAGGACTAGGAGAGAGACTAATGGTTCTGCCTGGAGGATAGGACTAGGAGAGACTATGGTTCTGCCTGGAGGATAGGACTAGGAGAGACTATGGTTCTGCCTGGAGGATAGGACTAGGAGAGACAGTACGAAGTGTTAGTCTGCAGTGGTTTTCAGAGGCCCCTCCATAGATGAAATTATTTTATGATTTAAAGCTCCGTTTCCCCACTTGAGGCATGAAATGTAAGTTCATGTTACGGTTGGGAGTGATTTATTTTATTGCTCTTGAGCTTTTCATGTATTTTCGTCTCTCTGCATTCAGATGGAATCGTAGGGGTCTGTCAGATGGTGTGTGTGTGAGTGAGTGACACAGAAAATCATATAAAATTCTAATATCCAACAGCCTGATGAAGGAAATATTGCATTTGTCATTCAATATCTAAACGTGTAAAAGACACACTATTATGTTACCATGATAACGGCTGCCATCCTGACGCTCCGTCTATGTAGAGCATCCCCCCTACAACAATCACCTGTATCATCAACAGCTGAACGGTTTGATACCTTTTTACACGGTACAGTTGTGTACTGTTTTTATCCACTGGTAGCTTCCTCTACTTACTGATTAATCATGACAGTGATGACAAATGTGACGTCGACTGAATGATAAACAACAATATTTCCGGACAACAACACAAGTTCTTGACAAGGTGATGTGAGAACACACCGTCTCAATTTGTCCGATGTAATTACGGAAAATGACCGAATCTGTTTTCAAGAGGAGCTTGTAAGATCCATGGCACCCCAGGTGGTCACATAATTAAAAACATATTTCTTCATACTTACCGACCCTCAGCGAACAGCTGTTTCGAGAACTTGCAGGGATTTCAAAATAGGACATGTCTTTATGAGTGTGCGTGTGTGTGTGTGCGTCTGTGTGCTCTGCTGACTAAAGGTAGGTCTTTCGGAAATGAACTTCTCTCTCGTTATACACAGTGCCTTCAGAAAGTATTCATACCCCTTGACCTATTCCACATTTTGTTGTGTTACAGCCTGAATTCAAAATGGATGAAATCTTTTTTTTCTCTCACCCATATACACACAATACTTCATGATGACAAAGGGAAAACATGTTTTAAGAAATGTTTGCAAATGTATTGAAAATTAAATACAGAAATATCAAATGTACATATTAATTCACATCCCTGAGTCAATACATTGTAGAAGCACCTTTGGCAGTGATTACAGCTGTGAGTCTTTCTGAGTAACTTTGTAAGAGCTTTCCACATCTGGATTGTGCAACATTTGCCCATTATTATTTAAAAAAATCTTCAAGCTTTGTCAAATTGGTTGTTGATTGTTGCTAGACAACCATTTTCAGGTCTTGCCACAGATTTTCAAGTAGATTTAAGTCAAAACTGTAACTCAGCCAGTCAGGAACATTCACTGTCTTCTTGGTAAGCAACTCCAGTGTAGATTTGGCCTTGTGTTTTATGTTATTGTCCTGCTTAAAGGTGAATTCATCTCCCAGTGACTGGTAGAAAGCAAACTGAACCAGGTTTTCCTCTAGGATTTGCCACAAACATAACACTTTGTATTCATGACATAAAGTGTATTGCTTTGCCACATTCTTTGCAGTATTACTTTAGTGCCTTGTTGGAAACAGGATGCATGTTTTAGAATATTTGTATTCTGTATTTTGTATTCCTTTTTATTATATATTTGTATTAATTATTTTCACTCTGTCGATTAGGTTAGTATTGTGGAGTAACTACAATGTCATCGATCCATCCTCAGTTTTCTCCTATCACAGCCATTAACCTGTCTAGGACTGCCTTGCCAACAGCCAATAAAATTGCAGGGCGCCAAATACAAATCAACAGAAATCTCATAAATCAAATTTCTCAAACATACAAGTATTAGGCACTAATTTAAAGATAAAAGTCTCGTTAATCCAGCCACAGTGTCTGATTTCAAAAATGCTTTACAGCGAAAGCTCCACAAACGATTATGTTAGGTCACCACCAAGTCACAGAAAAACCCAGCCATTTTTCACGCCAAAGAGAGGAGTCACAAAAAGCAACAATAGAGATAAAATGAATCACTAACCTTTGATGATCTTCATCAGATGACACTCATAGGACTTCATGTTACACAATACATGTATGTTTTGTTCGGTAAAGTTCATATTTATATCATTATTAAAGTGACTAGTGATTCAATGTCTACGTACATAGGGACACGTACAAACGGGATACGTACAAACAACTTTCCTAAAACAACTTTAGGTATTTTAAAACGTAAATAATCGATCAAATCTAAGATGGGATAGACTGTGTTCAATAGAGGATAAAATGAAAGCGGAGGGAGCTTCAGTGAAAACACTGTCACCTCAACAAACAAAAAGATCCTGGATGGTTTGTCCTTGGTGTTTCGCCTGCCATATCAGTTCTGTTATACTCACATACATTATCTTAACAGGTTTGGAAACTTTAGAGTGTTTTCTATCCAAATCTACCAATTATATGCATATCCTAGCTTCTGGGCCTGAGTAGCAGGCAGTTTACTTTGGGCACGCTTTTCATCCAAAATTCCGAATGCTGCCCCCTACCCTAGTGATTCTCTACTTCTTCTATTATTTCTCTCTCTCTCTCCATCTCATCTCTCTCCTCTCTCTCTCTCTCTCTCTTCTCTCTCCCTCTCTCCATCCTCTCTCTCTCTCTCTCTCTTCAACTCTCTCTCTTCTTCTCTCTTCCTCTCTCTCACCTCTCTTCCTCTTCTCAATCCTGCTTCTCTCTCTCTCTTTTTGTAGTTGTTCTGCTTCACTCTTCTGTATGTCTCTCCACTGGTGTTAGCCCACACAAAAATGAGCCACTGAGGGATCGAACAAACCATTTGTCAACTTCCATTCCACAACACCATACCACAAAGCGATTGCTCACAATTATTTATAAATCAATGCCTTCTGTGGTGACCACGGCAACGACAAAACAATATTCAATGTATCTACATGAATAATTGGTTTAACAAAAAGTGTTTAATGTACCTTGGAATTAAACAATGAGATTGATCTTGCACGCTACAGTGTAGGGTACCCAGTGTTCATTTATGGAAATGTCGAACACGGCACAGCATGGAGAGAGATGTTATTTTCGCGTCCTGACGAAAAGTTGTAATGTGACTTTACGGGAGGAATTCAGATGTTAAAATTGTTTCTGAGACATACCACGGGAAGGCTTAACAGACAAGGCGGTTGTTCTCTTTCCGCTCTTCACAGAACTAAAATCAATCTTTGTTGGTTGGCATCATACTGTCAATATTAATCTCCCATACTGAACTAGAGGTGGCAGCTGGATAAACTATTCTTAAATATATTTGGGATAGT
>NW_019957698.1:221627-225952 GCF_002910315.2 Salvelinus sp. IW2-2015 | reverse complement strand
TAGGGTTAGTAGGGTGAGCCTGGTTAGGGACTGGGATGCTGGCCAGGTTTAGGTTAGGTGGGCTGGGCTGGCATGTTCAGGGTGTAGGGTCGTTAGGACCTAGGGTTCAGGCGATGGGGGCTGGGTTATAGTTAGGTTGGCGGCTTGGGGCTGGGGCTGGGGGTTAGGGTTAGCTAGGGTTAGGCCTTACAGCGGTTAGGATGGGCTGGGTTTAGGGTTAGGCGTGGCTGGTCTGGTTTAGGTAGGTTTTAGCCTGGTAGGATGGGCTGGGCTTAGTGTGGTGTAGCGTTAGGGAGGGATGGGGCTGGGGGTGGGGTTAGGGTGTTAGGTTAGCCCTAGGCAGTTAGGATTTGGGGCTGGTTAGTCGACTGTTAGGCCTAGAGTTAGGGATGGGGCTGGGTATGGTTAGGGATGGGTTAGGCCTAGGCTTAGGGATGGTTGTTGCGCAGTGGGTTAGGGTTAGACCCCCTAGGGTAGGGATTGGGTTGGGGTTTAGGTGCGTCTCAGGGTCCTCTCTAGGATGTTATAGCGGATGGCTGGCGCCACGCCGCCCTAACCCCCTAAGGTAGGGCCTAACAACTAACTCCCGGTTAGAGCCCCATCCCTAAACCCGGTTAAGGTACCGGTGAGGCCTAACCCGCTTATGAGGATGTAGCCCTATACCCCAGCCCCCTGCACGCGCGGCCTACTCCCGCTGATAGGGAGCCTCGAAGGCCCCGTTATGCGCGCTTATATAGCCGCCTAAGGGCGCTATATCGGCCATAAGCGGGCTCTGGAAGCCGCTTCAGGGCCCCAGCTTACCGAGCCACTTCCCTTGCTACGCGCCTTGCGCAGTCTTAGCCCCTTAGAATACTAGCGTATTAGGCGGTAGGCACCCGGTACACCCTGGAAATTCACGCCGCCCTTAGCAGACTAGGCCCCACCCTAACCGTTATACCCCGAAGTCGCCCCTATGCCGGCTTAGTGCCTAGGGTTCCAGTAGGGCTAGGCCGCGAAGCCCCAACCCAGCGTCTCCTGTCCACACGGCTCCTAACGCCTTAGAAGCCTCCTGCCACGAGTCTCGCCGTAACCCTCATGGCCTAGAGACCGCCTAACTCCCGATGCCCATTACGGCTCCCTAATCCCTAGGACCGAACCCTAACCCACAGGCCCCATTTGCGACCGGCTAGCCCGTTATAGCCCATAGGGCTCTCGGGAACATAACGCGCAGGCGCCTCCAGGCCGCTCTCACCCCTGAACCCTAGGTAGCCGGTATCCTACTGAGACCCCTCCAGCCCCATCCCCCGCTTTAGGGAAACCTGTTTGCTAGGCTCTTAAACGCGCGTAACCTCTAACGCCGCCCTCACGCGAGCCCCACGCTTTAACGCACTTAACGCCTCGGGAGTCTCACGATGACTGCCTGAGACTCCCTAGGGGTCGCGAACCCTAGAAGCTTCCAGCGACTCGCGATCGCTGGCGCTAAACCTTTAGAGTCTAGCATAGACCCGTAATACTAGGCGCAATAGCGGCCGTCTGGGCCTCAACCTAAGTTCCTAAGTAAGCTGGGGCTAACGCGGCTCTACGACCTCACCCATAGCCGCTATAGCGACCCGTTACGCTCGCGGTAACGCCAACCCCCGCCCCATCCCCTAAATCGGCGTGACATGCTCAGCCAATCAGCCTCGAGATTCCTTGCCAGAGCACCCAATTCACCTATAAAAATAACAACCTTAGCCACTATAAACGGGACTATCCTCAATACCACAAATTGGTCCCTAATCCAGCTCTCTTAAAACCCATTCGAGTACACTCGTTGAACCCAAACTCACCTCTCCAGTATATCACAGCTCACCACAACCCGCTAATATCCGTCTGGCCTCGTAAAGACGCCACGGTGAAAAACCCCAGAGCACAACCCCCTCTCCCTAATATCGCGTTTCTAGTAGAGAGCCTTATCCACACACTTGGCAACCCCCGATGTAGCCAGCATCACCCCAGATGTTACACATATATGATCCTCCGTCAAGCTCCTTACAATTACGAGATGCTTGTTCCGTCCAGTACGTGAAAACATGAACATTCTCCTACATATCCACCTGCTCCAGTGGGTCGCTCCATCCACATTTCCCCTAATATATGAAACACTGGGCTATGCCCCACATCAATGAGCCCTAGAAGATACACATCTCCACTTGTCTAATGTCGCAACCACCTAACTCTAACACTCTTATAGACCTCCTATAACAGAGAGCCTATTACCACTCGCCTGTGTAACCCAGCCCCATCCCTAACCAGCTAGGCCTAACCCTAACCCAGCCCCAAATCATAAGACTCTGCGATATAGGTCTGTTTCTACCCATAAACCGCAGCCCCATTCGCAACCCTAACCGAATCTATACCCCCAGCCCTATTCGCGCGTGCACCCCAACTCCACAACAGAAGCCGTTAGCGTTTATTAAATAAAACTCACATAACTCCCAGGCCCATCCGCCTAACCCTGTGCCTCAACACCCTCCTACCTCCAGCTCGTCATCCACCGCTCGTAACCGGTAAACCCGTACACACAAGAACCCCTTGGGCCCCTCCCTAGAACCCTAAGCCTTAACCCATAACCCCCATTAATGACCGAAATGTTTAGAAATTAATGAAAAGCTGGAAATGTCTTCAGTTCAATAAGTATTCAACCCCTTGAGTTAATATGGCAATGCCTGTAAATACTCGTTCATCCCTCAAGGAGTAAAACTCTGAACAACGCGACATAATAAGTTCATGGTCTGCGTGTGTGCAAATTCTCTGTAGTGTGAGTTGAACATGAAGCATCACCTCATCATCGTTGGTATAACCCACACATCAGCGAGGTAAATGGCTGGAATGGAGTAAATGGAACGTAGCAATACAACATCCGAAACAGTTTGGAAACTACGTGACTTCCGTCTCCATTATTACTCCATTCCAGCCATTACCACAGAGCCCGTCTTCTTATAATCTCCTCCCAACAAACTCCAGACCTGCACAACATGTACGATTATCTGTAAGTCAGAAGTCGAAGCAAGAATTTCAGAAGCAGCAGATTCAACCCACAAGACCAGGAGGTTTTCCACAAATGCCTCACAAGAAAATGAGGCCAAAACCCTATTATTTAACCAGAGAGAAAGATAGGAGAGAGAGAAAGATAGGGGAGAGAGAGAGAGAGAGAGAAGAAGCGCTCGAGGTCTTCTGATTCTCCAACACTAATCCTGTGCCAATTAGTTTGAGCCCAGGAGGGCCGGGTGTAATGGCGCAATACGGAATTATCACGTTCCTCTTTTACACTCTATTCCGCCATCAAATTAAATATGAGGAGACCCGTGAACAATGTCTTATTAAAATCAACAATTGATCTCTTCTTTGTTCGCGCCGCTTGTTCAATTAAACAAATGTGTACATCAAAAACGTGCTTGGCTTCGCAGCTTCGCGAAAGTCACCGGGTTCAAGAAGAATTATATCCTCGCGCTGCGCTCCGTTTCTCTGAGCTCTTTATTCTCTTCTTTGTAGCTTTGAAGATTCCAGCTGAATCACGGGGAGCCCTTTGTGAAGGCCACGACAAATTACAATAATGAGTGCCGTGTCGTGTCACAATGCAATGTTTATAATAGATAAAGCCACAGTACTGTGTGTTGTGACTGATATGATTTCTTGCTCACTGCCATGACAGAGAAGACTAGGCTAAGGGGGGTTGGAGGTGTGGAATGGGGGAAGAATGTTATTTTCAAGAGGTGGAGTGGGAAATCATGTTTTTTCAAGAGTCTTGGATATCCTAAATTGTTAATTGTCTTCCTTTGTAATGGGAAGAAAACAGGTCCTCCTCTACTCACCACATTGAGGATTAGCCTTGAGCCAATACTCTAAAGTGAAACAAAGAACAGGTGAAACCTACAGTATTTAATGTGTATGTTCATTTCTTTCAGAATGATCTCATTGTTTTCCCTGTACTTCAGTCTCTTTATTTTCAGGGATACTCGATGTAGAAAATGAACCGTCTGGCAAAATCTGGCACATTTACAGAAATGTGGATCCATGTCTATTAACCTAGGCAACACTTTATTTGCATAGTCCATCTGTAGACGCTCTACAGACTGTAACTTTTCAACTAACTATCTACTAACACTAACCCTAACCTTAACCCTTACCCTAACCCTAACCCTAACCCTAACCCTTACCCTAACCCTTATTCTAACCCTAACCTTAACCTTAACCCTTACCCTAACCTTAACCCTAACCCTTACCTTAACCCTTACCCTTACCCTAACCTTAACCCTTACCCTAACCCTAACCCTTATTCTAACCCTAACCTTAACCTTAACCCT
>NW_019957698.1:202320-221602 GCF_002910315.2 Salvelinus sp. IW2-2015 | reverse complement strand
AAGAACGACAAGACAAGACAAACATTACATCAACACCACAGGACTTGGACTTGAGGCAGTTGTTTCTAACCACTCTGAGCTGGTATACTGGAAAACACAAGCCACCCTCTCTGCCCTGTTGATAGACAGGAAGTGGTGAAACTTGTGCAGCGTTCTTCAGGGCAGCTGACCAGGTCCTAATAGACAGCTAGCGTTGAAAACAACACACACACACACACACACACCACCACACACACACACACACACACACACACAACACACACACACACACACCACACACACACACACACACACACACACACACCACACACACACACACACACACACACACACACACACACACACACACACACACACACACCACACTCTTGTGGAGTGTGTCTCTCTCACTCTCATTACTCAGAGGGCCATTTCATACTATTCCATCTACAAATCTCCCCGTTATCCTAGTGCCTCCGAAACTGTATCTAGGCCTCCAACAACACATTATGACTAGTGCCTCCGAAACATTAAATCTATTGCCTCGAAACGTTATCTCTAGAGCCTCCAAAACGTTATCCGTAATGCCTTCCAAAACGTTTATAACAGTCCCGCACAATAACACTTCACTAGTGCTCCAAAATGTTATCCTACTGCTTCCAACAACAATTATACCTAAGCCTCCAAACATAGTTATCCTAGCTTACCAAAATAAACTATTAACTAGTGCCTCCAAAATGTTATCCTAACTACCTCCAAAAACTTATCCTAAAGTTGCCTCCCAAAACGTTATCCTAGTGCTCTCCAAAAGTTATCATAGTGCCGCAAAACGTTATCCTAGTGCCTCCGAAACGTTATCATAGTCCTCCAAACGTTATCCAAAATGCCGTTCCAAAACGTTATCCTAGGCCTCCAAAACGTTTATCCGTAAGTGGCCGCCGAAAACGTCACCTTATCCTAGTGCCGCTCCAAAACATGCGCTACATTCCTACTACGTGACAGCACCATCTTGCCAATTCCTCATCTAGCCTCCGGGCCCTCCAAAGGATCAACAGCGTTGCCTTTATAGCCATATCAAACAAGGCCTTTCGTTGTTTTACTTTCAGGTTATATAGTACCACACTTTATTATTTTGTGCGATGTAAGCCCGAACTTCAGGATCGTCCGTCTGTTATGATAGACCCTTACCCCTCATAACTACCACGTATACCGCCTTGTAGTCCATATAACTACGCTAATTAGCATATCACTTACCCTTTTAATCGCTTTGCTCATAAAGACAGCACAATTCATGCTTTGCCTAACAACAGGTTTAACACTTTAAATTTCCCAGGTGTTAGTACACTTTAACAACGCGTGTAACTAGCTTAGTTCTAACGTCGCTAACCTTAACCCTTACCCTAACCGCTAAGCCTACTATAGTTCTAACCCTAACCCGCTAACCCGTTATCTAACCCTAGACCCTTACCCTAACCTTGAACCGCCCCGTACCCTAACCCTTAACCCTTATTCTAACCTAAAGTGTTTAACACTTAGCAAGACGAGGTTTCTTATCAACATTATAGCTAATTGATAGGTAGGGTTAAGGTGAGGAGTTAAGGAGGGTATAGGGTTAGAATAAGGGTTAGATTGGTTAGGTTAGAATAAGGTTAGGTTAGGGTAGGGCGGTTAAGGTTACGGGTTTTAGAATAAGGTAGGGTTAGGGGTAGCGGTAAGGGGTAGAAGTAGGGTTAGAATAAGGGTTAGGGGTAAGGCGTTGAGATTAGGTTAGAATAAGGGTTAGGGTTAGGGTAAGGAGTAACGTATTAGTAGGTTTAGAATAAAGGCGGTAGGGTTAGAGGGGTAAGGTGTAAGGTTAGGGTTTAGAATAAGGCGTTAAGGTTAGGGTTAGAATTAAGGATTAGGGTTAGCGTGTAAGGTATAGGGTTAAGGGTTAGTTAGAATATAGGTTAGAGGCATGTAAGAATTTAAGGTTTAGGGTTAGGCTCGGGTAAAGGGTTAGGGTGTAGAATAACGGGGTTAGGCTTTTATTTCAGGCGGGCCGAGTCGTGCAAGGTAAGGTAGATGTTTATGAGTGGGTAAAGGGTTTAGGTAGCGGGTTAGGCGTAGGGTTAGGGTTAGAGTTAGGGTTTAGGGAGTTAGCGGTTTAGGGTATAGTCGAGGCCAGAGGTAAGGGTAGTGGTTGAATAAGGGTTAAGGTTAGGGTTAGTAAGGGCGTTAGGGTAGCGATCCGGTAAGGGTTGGGTTAGAATAAGGTTAGGGTTAGGAAGGTTAGGGTTAGCTGTGGTAAGGGTTAAGGTAGGGGAAGGTTAAGGTTAGGGTGGTTAAGGGTTAAGGGTTAAGGTTTTAGGGTAGGAATAAGGGGTTTAGCGGTTAGGGTAAGGGTTAAGGTTAGGGTTAAATTAAGGGTTAAGGTAGGGTAAGGGTTAGTGGTTTAGAATAAGGGATTAGGGTTAGGGGTAAGGAGTTAAGGGTTAGGGTAAGGTAGGTTAGAATAGTAGGTGGGTAAGGGTTAGGGTAGGGAAGGTTATAGGGTATAGGGTAGTTTAGGGTAAGGGTTAAGGTAGGTGAGGTCTAGATAGGGGTAGAAAGGAGGTTAAGGAGGAGGTTAAAGGTTAGGGTTAAATAAGGTAGGTTAGGGTTAGGGTTAAGTTGTAGAATAAGGTAACGGTAGAGACAGTTTAGAGGGTTAGGTTTTAGGGTGTAGAATAAGGGTTAAGTTAG
This sequence comes from Salvelinus sp. IW2-2015, assembly GCF_002910315.2. Taxonomy (NCBI): domain Eukaryota; kingdom Metazoa; phylum Chordata; class Actinopteri; order Salmoniformes; family Salmonidae; genus Salvelinus; species Salvelinus sp. IW2-2015. Next base: position 218,899 of record NW_019957698.1, on the reverse strand, counting down.
GTTAGATAGGTTAGGGTTAGGGTAAGGTTAAGGTAAGGGTAGGGTTAGTAGGAGTAAGGGTTAGTTAGGGTTAGAATAAGGTTTAGGTTATAGGTAAGGGTTAAGGTAAGGGTTAGGGTAGAGAGTTAGTGATACAAAGGGTTAAGGTAGATGACCATCTGGAGAGCATCTACAGTTCGGAGGACGAATTCCTGAACCATCGTCCATAAATAAAGTGTGACCTGAATAAACCTGAAAGTAAAACACAAGCCTTGTTTATGCTATTAAAGGCAAACCCTGTTGATCCATTGAGCCCGGAGCTGAAAATGCAAAATGTGCTGTCAGACGTAAAGTAAGGGAGTAGCCGATGTTTTGGATGGCACTAGTAGATAGCACGTTTCGGGCGTTAGGGCACGGTTAGATAACGTTTTGGAGGAGTTAGGCACTAGGATAACGTTTGGAGGCATTTGGGTTTGATAACGTTTTGGAGGGCACTATTGATAAGACGTTTTCGGAGGCACTAGGATAACGGTTTGGCGGCACTAGGCGATAACGTTTTGGGGCACTAGGATACGTTTTTGGAGGCATTAGGATAACGTTTTGGAAGCATGTAGGATACATTTTGGAGGGCACTGAGTTATAGTTTTGTGAAGAACTAGGAATAACATTTTGGAAGGCATATAGTATATTGTTGTGGAAGCGAGGTAGGATAACATTGTGTGGAGGCACTATGTATTATTGTTTTGGCTAGGCACTGTATAACGTTTTGGAGGCATTAGGATAACGTTTTGGAGGCTCTAGGATAACGTTTCGGAGGCAATTATGATTAATGTTTCGGAGGCACTAGTATATTGTTTTGGAGGCACTAGGGATACGGTTTCGGGAGCCACTAGGATAACGGGGGAGATTTGGAGATGTGAGAGTATGAAAATGGCCCCCTGAGACATGAAGTGAGAGGAGACAACACTCACAGAGAGTGTGGGTGTTGTGTTGTGTGTGTTGGTGTGTGGTGGTGATGTGTGTGTGTGTGTGATGTGTGTGTTGCTGTGTGTGTGTGTGTGTGTGCACGAGTGTGTGTGTGTGGTGGGTGTTGGTGTGGGTAAGGCTGGAGTTATGTGTGTGTGTGTGTGGTGTGTGTTGGTGTGTGGTTAAGTGTGTGTGTTTCACGGCTGCTTATGTAGGACCTGTCAGCTCCCTGAAGAACGCTGCCACAAGTTTCAACACTTCTGTCATCAACAGGGAAGGAGGGCTGGATTGTGTTTCCAGTATACAGCTCAGAGTGGTTAGAACAACGCCTCAAAGTCCAGTCTGTGGTGTTGATGTATGTTTGTCTTGTCTTGTAGTTCCTTCTGTCTGTCAAAGACAAACAACAGATTATAAATCCCTCACACATATTCAAACTGCTGTATGAATGAATTAATGTATGAAATTAAAATATATATCATAATTTCATACATTCATACAAGTCACAGTATTCTGACAACTCCATTCCACCTATGCAAGCCGGAAAAGTCAGAATACTGGCTATCACTAGATAGTAATATAATATCACTAGATAGTAATAGATCTCAGTATTATCGATCGTAATATTATTATAATTATAGAGTATCTTCCATTTGCAGAGGCTTTCATCCAAAGCGGCTTACAGTCATGCGTGCATAAATTTCACGTATCGGTGGGCCGGGAATTGAACCCACAATGCCTTTATCTGCCCTTCCCCTAAGCGATTTGTGACTAGAGGGTTTGGTATCATGTACTATACTGAACCCTGTGAACCCTGATCCCATTGCTCTCTCCCTCGCTCTCTTCGTCTCTCCGTCTCTCTCACTCGTTCCCTCTCAAATAAAATAAAATCTAATTGTTTTAGTCACATCCGCCGAATACAACAGTGAAATGCTTACTTAACAGCCACTAACCAACAATGCAGTTAAAAAAATATGGATAAGATTAAGAAATAAAAGTAACAAGAAATTAAAGAGCAGCAGTAAAATAACAATAGCGAGACTATATACAGGGGGTACCAGTACAGAGTCAATGTGCCGTGCGGTAGCTTGCCGTGCGTTAGCAGAGAGAACAGTGGCTGATAACATATTCCAGTCTGTGCTAGCAAAACAGTCCTGCAGCTTAACATCTGCTTCATCTGCCCAATTTTTTTTATTGGTGGCTGGAGTCTTTGACAATTTTTAGGACCTTCCTCTGACACCGCTTGGTATAGAGGTCCTGGATGGCAGGAAGCTTGGCCCCAGTGATGTACTAGGCCGTTCGCATTACCCTCTGCAGTGCCTTGAGGTTGGAGGCCGAGCAGTTGCTATACCAGGCAGTGATGCAACCAGGCAGGATGCGCTCGATGGTGCAGCTGTAGAACCTTTTGAGGATCTGAGGACCCATGCCAAATCTTTTCAGTCTCCTGAGGGGGAATAGGTTTTGTCGTGCCCTCTTCACAACTGTCTTGGTGTGCTTGGATCATGTCAATTTGTTGGTGATGTGGATACCAAGGAACTTGAATCTCTCAACCTGCTCCAATGCAGCCCCGTCGATGAGAATGGAGGCGTGCTCTGTCCTCTTTTTCCTGTAGTCCACAATCATCACCTTTGTCTTGATCACGTTGAGAGAGAGGTTGTTGTCCTGGCACCACATGGCCAGGTTTCTGACCTCCTCCCTATAGGCTGTCTCGTCGTTATTGGTGATCAGGCCTACTACGGTTGTGTCATCGACAAATTTAATGATGGTGTCGTGCCTGGTCGTGCAGTCATGAGTGAACAGGGAGTACAGGAGGGTACTGAGCACGCACCCCTGAGGGCCCCTGTGTTAAGGATCAGCTTGGCGGATGTGTTGTTACCTACCCTTACCACCTGGGGGTGGCCCATCAGGAAGTCCAGGATCCAGTTGCAGAGGGAGGTGTTTAGTCCCAGGGTCCTTAGCTTATTGATGAGCTTTGAGGGCACTATGGTGTTGAACACTGAGCTGTGTCAATGAATAGCATTCTCACATAGGTGTTCCTTTTGTCCAGGTGTGAAAGGGCAGTGTGGAGTGCAATAGAGATTGCATAATCTGTAGATCTGTTGGGGCAGTATGCAAATTGAAGTGGGTCTAGGGTTTCTGGGATAATGGTGTTGATGTGAGCCATGACCAGCCTTTCAAAGCACTTCATGGCTACAGATGTGAGTGCTACGGGTCGGTAGTCATTTAGGCAGGTGGTCTTAGTGTTCTTGGTCACAGGCACTACTTAAAACATGTTGGTATTACAGACTCGGACAAGGAGAGGTTGAAAATATCAGTGAAGACACTTGTAAATTGGTCACCGCATGCTCAGAGTACAAGTCCTGGTAATCTGTCTGGCCCTGCGGCCTTGTGAATGTTGACCTGTTTAAAGGTCTTGTTGACCTGTTTAAAGGTCTTATTCACATCGGCTGCGGAGAGCGTGATCACACAGTCTCCTGGAACAGCTGGTGCTCTCATGCATGTTTCAGTGTTATTTGCCTCGAAGCGAGCATTGAAGTAGTTTAGCTTGCCTGGTAGGCTCGTGTCACTGGGCTGCTCTCGGTTGAGCTTCCCTTTGTAGTCTGTAATGGTTTCCAAGCCCTGCCACATCCTAGTGTGTCAGAGTCCGTGTAGTATGATTCGATCTTAATCCTTTATTGATGCTTTGCCTGTTTGATGGTTCGTCGGAAGGCATAGCCGGATTTCTCATAAGCTTCCGGGTTAGAGTCCCGCTCCTTGAGAGCGGCAGTTCTAGCCTTTAGCTCAGTGCGGATGTTGCCTGTAATCCATGGCTTCTGGTTTGGGTATGCATGTACAGTCACTGTGGGGACGACATCATTGATGCACTTATCGATGAAGCCAGTGACTGATGTGGTGTACTCCTCAATTCCATCGGAGGAATCCCGGAACATATTCCAGTCTGTGCTAGCAAAACATTAACATCTGCTTCATCTGACCACTTTTTTTTATTGATCTAGTCACTGGTGCTTCCTGCTTTAATGTTTGCTTGTAAGCAGGAATCAAGAGGATAGAATTATGGTCAGATTTGCCAAATGGAGGGCGAGGGAGAGCTTTGTATGCGTCTCTGTGTGTAAAGTAAAGGTGGTCCAGAGTTACCCTCTGTTTGCACATTTAACATGCTGATAGAATATTGGTAGAACGGAGCGCCACCTATGGGTGAGCGTTTTCCTGTTTGCTTTTGGCGGAATACAGCTCATTCAATGCTGTGTTAGTGCCAGCCTCAGTCTGTGGTGGTATGTAAACAGCTACGAAAAATACAGATGAAAACTCTCTACGTAGATAGTGTGGTCTACAGTTTATCATGAGATACTCTACCTCTGGCAAGCAATAGCCCGAGACTTCCTTATAGCTCGAGACTTCCTTAGATATCGAGCACCAGCTGTTATTTACAAAAAATACGTAGTCCGCCGCCCCTTGTCTTACCAGACGCTGATGTTCTATCCTGCCGGTACAGCGTATAACCAGACAGCTGTATGTTGATAGTGTCGTCATTAAGCCTCTTTCCCTCTCTTTCTACCTCCCTCTCTCTTTCCATATTTTTCTACCTCCCTCTCTCTTTACCTCCCTCTCGCCCCCTTTTTCCTTCACCTCCTCCTGGTACTTCTGTCGTGCCCATGTGACCATGACCATGACCATGTGACCATGACCATGTCAGCAGTGTTCCCCCCCAGCGAGGGTCCCCCCAGGAGGCTTGGGAGAATTCCACGAAAAAAAAACAAGGGGCCAAGAGGGACTGAGGTATCGGCCCCCTCTGTACATTCCACTGCTTGCCTTCTTCCTTCTCCTCACGCGCCCTGCTGTCAGGCCAGATAACTCCCCAGGCAGGGCCTAGGGGGCTGGGGGAGGCAGAGGGGGCTGCAGGGGGCCAGCTGGAGGCTTTTGGGTCCCTGGCCCCATCAGTCCTGTACTCTGTTCTGTACACCTCCATGCTTCTGCTGTGTTGCTGTTCCCCCCCAGGCCACACTCGCGCTGGGGATGAAGACACAGATGCCTGGGGTGCCTGCGTCTCCCTGGGTCTCAATCTCCCTACGGCTCTCTCTCCATGGGACAGAGGGTCTACTGCTGGGACCTCCCAGCCACAGCAGAGACCGTGCTGCAGTCTGCTGCTGGCTCGTACTGGGGAATGACAGTCACCTCAACAGACCCTACAGATTAAATGAGGCAACACCATGAAGTTGAATAGAGGATACACTTACATGAGATGAACTCTCAAGTACATCTCTATAGGAAACAGTGAGTAATGAGAGTTGGAGTATGTATGTTTATGCCCACCCCAGAATTAACAGTAATCCCTAAAATACAAAGTGAAACTACAGACTGTGCTTTAGCCAGCAGACATTGTTGATGCCCCCTCTCTTCTCCATGTGATTGCTGTCATGCCCTGGAGTTTCTCCAATTACTCCAGATGACTTGAATTCATTATTTCAGTGAATTTTAGCAATAATAATCAACATATGGTGTCAGAGCTGAGCACAGTGCTGAGAGAAGAGGAGGACAGTGCTGAGAGAAGAGGAGGACCAGTGCTGGACGGAGAGGAGACAATCTGAGAGGAGAGGAGCACAGTGCTGAGAGCAGAAGAGAGTCACAGTGCTTCGAAAGAGAAGGAGCTGAGCACATAGTGCTCGAGAGAAGTAGGCAGCAACAGCTGCCGAGAGAAGAGGAGACTTTGACCGAGAGAAGAGGAGACAGTGCCGAGAGGGAAGAGGAGGACAGGGCTGATGGAGATAGAGGACATCGAGAGAGAGGAGGACAGTGCGAGAGAGGGTGAGGACAGTGCTGAGGAAGAGAGGATCAGTGCTGAGGAGGTAAGAGGAAGGACAGATCGCTGAGAGAAGAGAGGGACATGGCGTTGAGAGAGCAGGAGGACAGTGCTGAGCTGTTGAGAGGAGAGGAGGACAGTGCTGAGAGTAAGGAGTCGAGGACAATGCTGAGAGAAGATTGAGGCAGTCTATGAGAGAAAAGAGGAGACCATGCTGAGAGAGCAGTGGAGGACAATGTCGGCTGAGGTAAGAGGAGGATCAATCTGCTGAGAGAAGAGGAGGACAATGCTGAGAGAGAGGCAGGCAATGCTTGAGAGAAGAGGAGGGACAATGCTGAGAGAATGAGCGAGGACAATGCTGAGAGAAGAGGGGACAATGCTGAGAGGGGAGGAGGACAATGCTGACGAGGACGAGGAGGACAATGCTGAGAGGCAGAGGAGGTACAGGCCTGAGGGGAGGGAGAAGTGAGGACAGTCTGAGAGGGAGAGGGGACAGTGCTAGAGAAGAGGGAGGACAGTTGCTTGAGAGCAAGAGCGAGTGACATGTGCTGAGAGAAGAGTTAGGACATGCCTTGAGGAGAAGAGGAGGGGACAATGCTGAGAGAAGAGGGGACGTGATTGAGAGAAGAGGGGGGAGCACAGTGCTGAGAGAGGAGGAGACAGTGCTGAGAGGAAGAGACGAGGACAGTGCCTTGAGAAGAAAGAGGGGGCACAGTCCTGAGAGAAGAGGAGCACAGTTGCTTGAGAGGAAGAGGGAGGACATGCTGAGGAGAAAGAGGAGGACAGTGTGAGAACGAGGACAGTTGCTGAAGAGAGAGGAGGACAGTCCTGAGAGAAGGGAGAGGAGCACAGTACTGAGAGAGAGTGAGAGGAGGGCAATGCTGAGAGGATGAGGCAGGACGTGCTGAGAGAAGAGGAGCACAGTGCGTGAGGGATAGAGCCACAGTGCTGAGAGGACGAGGATGGGCAGTGCTGCAGAGGAGAGGAGTGACAGAGGTTGCTGCTACGACATAAAAATACTTGCACAAGGCCTGTGATCGGAAGGAATTAGAGCCCTTTTTTGATTCTATGTCATAGTTTGGTCCTAAATCGTACTTATTCCTACATAGGGCTATGGTCAAAAGTACTGCAACGTATATAGGGAAGTAGTAGTGAGGGTTCTGAGTCAAAAGCTACTTGCAACGTATATAGGGATAGGGTGAGGGCTCCTTGGTTCAAAAAGTTAGTGCCACTATTTAGGAAACAGGAATGAGGGCCCTGGTCAAAAGTGTGCAGCTATTGTTCACGATGTCGTCTTTGAGAGAGCAGAGGACCAAAACAGCAGCATGTGAAAAATAAGGGACATCTTCTTCTTATTTTAAAAGAAGGTAAAAATACGAACAAAACCACTTATACAACTACTTACACAAACAACAAACGACCGTTGAAGCCTAAACAAAAGCGAAATAGCCACACACAAGCTTACTAACGTTTAAGACATAGACAATTACCCACAAACACCTAAAGCCTATGGCTACCTTAAATATGGCCTCCAATTCAGAGGAAACAATAACCAGCCTGTCTCCTGATTGAGAACCCCAAATCGGCAACCATTAGACTTTCCTAAAACACCTACACTCAACCATAGACATACCTAGACCACATTACACTCAACACAAACCCATACACTACAACCAACACCCCCTATTACCATTATAATTCACCCAAAACACACCAACATACCCTCAGTCACACCCCTGACCTAACTAAATATAATAAATGAAAACAAATAATACTCAAGGCCCAGGCGTGGACGTTACCCCACCCAAAAGGTGCGGATTCCGGCCCAAAACCTGACATATAGAAGGAGAGGGTCCGGGGGTTGGTGCCCTAATATGGCGGCGGCTCGGCGTGCGGGAACGTGGCCCCACTGCCGCATTTGTCAATATTCCGCTTCGGTGTCTCTGGTAGATCCTTGCTGTACTTGGCGGATTCAAGCCGATCCCGGCTGGCGGCGACTCTGGCTGCCCCAGGCTGGGGGACCCTGGGCTGCATGTGGCGGGCGACTCTGGCTGCCCATGCTCGCATTGTGGCCCATGGCGTGGGGCGACTCTGGTTGCCTGGCGGGCGCGATCTGGCTGCTGCTGGGGGCGAACTCTGGCTGCCCATGGCTGTGCGGGCGTACTGCTGCGCGGCTTGTGCCCTGGCTGGCGGCGCGACTCTGGCTGCTCATGGCTGGCTGGGCGACCTGGCTGCCCAGTTGCGGGCTGGCTGGTGGCGGGCGACTCTGGCTGCCCATGGCTGGCCGGGGGCGACCTCTTTGTAGCTGCCCATGGCTGGCGGCCGCTCTGGCTGCCATGGGCTTGGCGGGCGGCTCTGGCTGCCCATGGGCTGGCGGGCGGCTCTGGCTCCCATGGCTAGTGGCTCTTGCTGCCCGCTTGGCGGGCGGTCTGGACTGCCCATGGCTGGCGGGCGGCTCTGGACGCTCATAGCTGGCTGCGCGGCCTTCTGGACGCTCATGGCAGGGCTGGCGGCATCTGGCAGATCCTGTCTGGTTCGGCTACTTGGCACGAGATCCTGTCTGGTTGGCTCGGCTCTGCAGATCCTGTCTGGTTGGCGGCTCTGGCAGATTCCTGTGGTTCGGCGGGCTCTGGCAGATCCTGTCTGGACGAACTGGCTCTAGCAGCTCCTGTTCTGTGACATGGCTCTAGCAAGCCTCCTTGACTGCGAAACGGGCTCAGACGCGCTGGGCAGACGGATGGCTTCAGACCCGTGCGCTGGGCAGACGGCGTGGCTCAGACCGCGCTGGGCAGACGCATGGCTTTCAGACGGCGCTGGGGAGACGGATGGCTCAGACGGCGCTGGGAGACGGTACTAAGGCTGCAGACGAGTGACGCTGGGGCAGACGGTATGGCTCAGACGCGCTGGCAGACGGATGGCTCAGACGGCGCTGACGTGGCCGAGGCCTGATGGATGGCTTCAGATCGGCGCTGGGGAGACGGATGCTCAGAGGACGGAGATGGCTCAGACGCCTGGGAGTACGGATGGCTCAGACGGCGTGGGAGACGGGGGGATGGCTTCAGACGGCCGCTGGGGAGACGGATCGGCTAGACGGCCTGGGGAGACGGATGGCTCAAGTATGAGACGCTGGGAGACGGATGGCTCAGATGGCACTGGGGAGACGGATGGCTCTGGCCGATGAGGCGCACGGTAGGCCTGGGTGCGTGGTGCCGAACTTGGTGGTACCGGGCTGGAAGACACGCATTCTCAAGGCTAGTCGAGGAGAAAGGGAGAACAGGGATACTGACCCTGGATACGCACATTAGGCTAGTGCTGGTTGCCGGCACGTGGTGGTTACCGGGCTGGCGGACATGCACTTTCAAGGCTAGTGCGGGGAGCAGCAACAGGATGCACAGGACTCTGGGACGCACAGGAGACTTGTGCGTGCGTAGGCACTGGTGTAATGGGCGGGAGGACACGCACAATTGGCCGAGTGCGCTGGAGGAGGAACAGGGCTCGTGAGACACACTGGAAACCTGGTGCGTGGTGTAGGCATGTTGGAAACTGGGATGGGGCGGGTGAGTGGTGCGCCGGAAATACCGGGACGTGCAGGCCTACTGACTCCCTTGAGCACCGAGCCTGCCCAACCTAACCTGTTGAATAGGTCCCCGTGCGCCCCAGTGCGGGGAGGTGGAATAAACCCGCACCGGGCTATGTAGGCGAACGCGGGGACACCAGCGTAGTGCGTTGGTGCCATGTATGCCGGCACCGAGGAGACGCACTGCGAGACCCAGACGCGTTGAGCCGGCTTCATGGCACCTGGCTCAATGCCCAAATCTAAGCCCTACCAGGCGCGGAGGTGTGAATAACCCGCACCGGGACTAATGAACACGTTACAGGAGACACCGTGCGCTCTACTGCGTAACACGTTGTCCGGCCCGTACTCCCGCTCTCCACGTTAGCCTGGGAAGTGGGCGCAGGTCTCCTACCTGCCCTCGGCCACTACCTCTAAAGGCCCCCCCCCCCCGAAGAATTTTTTGGGGTTGTTACTTTGCGGGGCTTCCAGCCTTGCCTCCGTGCTGCCTCCTCATATCGCCCTCTCGGCTTTCGCGTCCTTCCAAGCTCTTCACGAGGGGAGGCGTATTTCCCGGGTTGTGCCCGGTCCCTTTCCATCCAAAATCTCCTCCCATGTCCATGAATCCTTTGTTCCTTGCTCCTTGTTGCACTGATTCACGCTGCTTGATCCTTGTTGTGGTGGGTAATTCTGTTCACGATCGTCTTGTGAAGAGAGAGGGACCAAAACGCAGGCATGTGAAAAAATAAACATGCTTCTTTTTATTTTAGAAGGAAAAAAAATCGAAACCAAAACACACTGTTACACCAAACAACAAAAAACAACAAAACGACCGTGGAAGTTACAAACCCGAAAGTGCACACACCAAGCTACTAACGTTTTAGACATAGACCAATTACCCACAAACACCTAAAAAAGCCTATGGCTACCTTAAATATGGCTTCCCAATCAGAGACATACAATAACCAGCTGTCTCTGATTGAGAACCAAATCAGGCAACCATAGACTCCTAAAACACCTACACTCAACCATAGACTATACCTAGACACATACACTCAACACCAAAACCCATACACTACAACCAACACCCCCTCTATACCATATAATCACCCAAAAACACACATCATACCCCATGTCACACCCTGACCTAACTAAAATAATAAAGAAAACAAATAATATCTAAGGCCAGGGCGTGACAACTATATAGGAATAGGTGAGGGCCCTGTCAAAAGTAGTGCACTTTATAGGGGAATAGGGTGAGGGCCTGGTCAAAAGTCGTGCACTATATAGGGATAGGGTGAGGGCCCCCTGGTCAAAAGTAGTGCACTATATAGGGAATAGGGTGCCATTTGGGACACACATATATTTTCATTTTGAATAGGGAAGAATGCCGTATTCAGTTACCCATGGTACATGATTAAGATAGAAATGAGAATGATATCTTTATTTTAAATATTCAATTAGGCCCCATTGTTGACAGTCATCCAATAAATATATTTTCTTCTAATATTAGCACCAATAAAGAATAAGAATATGATCATCTATAGTATGAGCAGAAATTCTGTTCTTCACATTTATTTGGCCTATTCTCAATGTTAACGTTTTAATTTTTCTCTTCAACAATGGAGCCACTGCCCATCATATGCACATGGTGGATGTTAATGGAGAGATCAAGTGGAATGGTGGCGGCGGTGGAGCACCACATAATGGGGCAGAATGAACAAAGACCTCCCCCAGTACTATAGGCCTGTATTTGGGGAAGGGCGCGTGGGGAGGTGGGGGTGGAGGGAGGTCATCACTGTCAGGAGGAACAATGGGCGACCATGTGAGGGAGGTGTTTAAGAGGAGGGGCGCCTCCTTCACGGGGCTTCAGGATATATTTATAAACTAGCTGTGCACACACACACCACACACCACGCACACAAACCACACACACACACACACAACACACACACACACACACACACACACACACACACACACACACACACACACACAACACACACACACACACACACACACACACACACACACACATACAGGCGACACACAAACAGCACGCATGCAAACAGCAACCACACACACCAAAAAACACACACACACACCACACACACACACGACACACACACACACAACACACACACACACACACACACACACACACACACACACACACACACCCACCGACATGCACACACACACACACACCACACACAGCGACACACTGCGTATCTGCACTGTTACAGAACCCCGACCCGGGCCGGGATATAAAGAAGACCCAAATGTTAGACCTTCATCTGAGATAAGAGAAAGGGGAGATTGTGTGTCTAGTTTTTAAGGGGTGAGTCTGTAGATCGCGTGTTTTTAAGGGGTGAGTCTGTGTAGATCACATGTTTTAAGGGGTGAGTCTGTAGATCGCGTGTTTTTAAGGGGTGAGTCTGTGTAGATCACATGTTTTAACGGGTGAGTCTGTAGATCGCGTGTTTTTAAGGGGTGAGTCTGTGTAGATCACATGTTTTAACGGGTGAGTCTGTGTAGATCACATGTTTTAAGGGGTGAGTCTATGTAGATCGCGTATTTTTAAGGGGTGAGTCTGTGTAGATTGCGTGTTTTTAAGGGGTGAGTCTGTGTAGATTGCGTGTTTTTAAAGGGTGAGTCTGTGTAGATTGCGTGTTTTTAAAGGGTGAGTCTGTGTAGATTGCGTGTTTTTAATGGGTGAATCTGCGTAGATCATGTGTCTCGTCACGCTAGTATAAAGGATTTGGAGACAGGCGTGGGAATACACAATAGGGGTTTTTAATACACCCAAAATAAACACGTATTCAAAAAACACTGGGCTGTACCCAAATAAAGAGTGAGGCTAAACCTCGTCGAACGACACGGGACGATACCCGTAATACACAATATATAAGGCACGCAGCATAACAGCTGCACCAACGCATAGGTACTCACACCACCAACGGACATGGGAACAATAATAGACAGGACACTGGTAAACCAAGGGCACACTTATACAATTACTAATCACTGGGAATAGGGGGCAGGTGTGCGTAATGAACGTTCTGGAGGGATCCGTGTGGCATGCCGTAATTTGGGTTTAATAAAAAAAACAATGACGCATTCCTGCGTCTGTCTCCCGATCCTTCAGGCCAACGTGACAGAATAATCGACCATTGAGGGAGACATGGGGAATGGCCCGTCCGACGACGCTGCGACTGATCCGTCCGGCGCCGCCGCAACTTCGGCAACTGCAACTGGGTCATCCGACGTCACCACAACGGGTCCCTCCGACGACGCTGCTACTGGTCCGTCCGACGCCGCCACAACTTCGGCAGCTGCATCGGGTCCTGATCGACCCGAACTGTTGTCCTCAGATCATCCTTGAGGCCGGTGTCGTTGCGTCGGGGGGGGGGGGGTACTGTCACGGATCCCTCCGGGAACTTTCATGACGCACACCTGTCCCCTATTCCCAGTGATCAGTACTTGTATATATGTGCCCTTTGATTTCCATGGTCTTGTCCATTATTGCTACAATGTCCGTTGGTTCGTGTGAGTACCTGTGCTGTGTGTTTCGGCTTTCGTGCCATTGTGGATTGCGCAGATGATTACGGGTCTCGTCCCGTGTGTTAATCATTGAGCACGTGTGTTATTTATTCAAGGTACTCCTCGCTCTTTTGTCAGGGTTTCAACCCTGTGTTTTGTTACGAGTTTGTTTGGTCTTTGTCCCCGTGCCATGACACGGCACGTCGTAATTTGGGTGTAATAAAAACCCATATTACGCATTCCTGCGCCTGTCTCCCAAATCATTTATGTCTTTAGTCTTTAGTTTTTAAGGGGTGTGTTTGTGTAGATCATGTGTTTTTCGTGGGTGAGTCTGTGTAGATTGTGTGTCTTTCGTTTTAAGGGGTTAGTCAATTTTTGGGGGTTTTGGAGGATTCCCTGTTGGAGGATTTGTTTTGGAGGATTCCCTATTGGAGGATTCTCTGTTGGAGGATTTGTTTTGGAGATCTCTGTGATTGGAGGATTTGTTGTTCTTTGGAAGATTCTCTGTTGGATTGTTTTGAGGATTTGGTTTTTTGGAAGATTCTCTGTGGAGGATTTGTTTTGGAGGATTCCCTATTGGAGGATTCTCTGTTGGAGGATTTGTTTTGGAGATTCTCTTTGAGGATTTTGTTTTTGGAGATTTCTGTTGGAGGATTTGTTTTGGAAGATTCTCTGGTTGGAGGATTTGTTTTGGAGGATTCCCTGTTGAAGGATTCCATGTTGGGAGGATTTGTTTTGGAGGATTCCCTGTTGGAGGATTTGTTTTGGAGGATTCCATGTTGGAGATTTGTTTTGGAGGATTCCCTGTTGACAAAAATAGAAAGAGGAAATGATGTGAACTCTTTTGATCATTCTCAGAAAAATTGCTTGTAGATGCAACACACAACAGTGAGCACCCCCCCAAATGCATCCATGTTAATAAATGCCACACACACACATGCACATATACACACACATATGTACATACACACACACCACACACACACACACACACACACCACACACACACACACACACACAACACACACACACACCCACACACACACACACACAACACACACACACACACACACACCACACCACACACACACACACACACACACACACACACCACACACACACACACGCCCACAACCATGAGCTACCTCAGACTTAGTGCGTTGTAAACCCAGGGGGGGCTTGGGCTGGGGTGGGGTCTGCCGTGGTGGGTACACTGGCGGGGTGGTGGGGGGCATGTGATTCCTGAATATCAGCTCAGTCCCAGGCCGTTCCACAGTCTATTTGCCTCTCACAACAAAGCCTTTTAGGGGGCCAGCACTAATCAGGCTTAGTTGGGAGCACTGTCCTTATCTGAGAGCGTCAGGAACCGCCGCACTGCCAGCTTGTCCTCCACTGATAGCAACAGCCCCAACTAAATTCAATTCTGATTTCCAAATACACACACCCAAAATAATACACCCCTATATGATGATGAGTGAGAATAACTACTGCTGCAGCCCCCGTCCCCCGTTCCATCCCTCCTAAACCAGACCACCGGCCATGAATTCACATTGGCCCAATCAGCCAATGTAAATCCACCAGTACACAAATAGATTTGCTATTCAAACTAATTAATAAACCCATTCATTTGTTGAATCACAGATTGTCTTCCTTTAAAATAGGAAGAAAGTATTTAGAATCAAATCGTTTTTTCATTGTGACTTTAGCGTGGTGTGTGATATCGCTCCTTAAGGTGGGGACTGCTGTGGCGGCTGGGCTATTGAGAGGCTGAACGAATGGATGCTTCAGGGTTGTTAAGGGTTCAGGATCTGTGCGGCTGGGCTATTGAGAGGCTGAATGAATGGGTGCTTCAGGGTTGTTAAGGTTCAGGAGTCTGTGGCGTCTGGGCTATTGAGAGGCTGACATGAATGGGTGCTTCAGGGTTGTTAAGGTTCAGGAAGTCTGTGGCGGCTGGGCTATTGAGAGGCTGAACGAATGGGTGCTTCAGGGTTGTTAAGGTTCAGGACTCTTGAGTGTTTGCACAAGTGGAACACCACCAGGCTAATGAATCCAGAGAAAAAGAGGCGACAAGCAGATCGAGAGAGAGAGAGAGGAGAGAGAGAGAGAGAGAAGAGAGAGAGTAGAGAGAGAGAGAGAGAGAGAAGAGAGAGACGAGAGAGAGAGAGAGAGAGGAGAGAAGAGAGAGAGAGAGAGAGGAGAGAGAGTTAGGAGAGAGAGAGACGAGAGAGAGAGAGAGAGAGAGAGAGAGAGAGAGAGAGAAGGAAGAAGAGAAGAGAGAGAGAGAGAGAGAGGAGAGAGGAGAGAGAGAGAGAGAGAGAGAGAGAGAGAGAAGAGAGAGAGAGAGAGAGAGAGACAGAGAAGAGAGAGAGAGAGAGAGAGAGAGAGAGAGAGAGAGAGAGGGCGATGAATGGAGAAGGAAATCATTAAATGCCATTCATCGTCTCCAGGATATCTCCTTACATCTCTGCTGGCAATCTATCGCTGCGCAACACACAATGGCCTGATTTCAGCCAGTCGTCAGTGACTCTTTCATTACCTGCATTTGAGAATAGTCAAAGTATATTACAATCACACTGGATGTGGTATGAATCACATCTTGAGAATGGCCTGTTATGAGCACTGAATTTGTAATTATCATTATCATTATCTTATCGTAAAGGGATATTATTATTACTTTTAAGTTAAAATTAAATACATTCAAACACTTTTCATGCAAGACTCAAAGCTCAATGAAAATAGGCCATGTCCTCATCGTCGATCCTACAGTTTGTTCTCCTGTACAAGCTCTCTTTTTCCCAACTGGTGAAATGTGTGTGTGTTCGTGTTTGTGTGCGTGCGTGCGTATGAGGTGAAGAAATATGTATCATATATGCATATCAGATATTGTTCACATGTGAACTGTAATAAGATGATGCAGTTAATATGACAAAGTCCATTACAATGTTTATCTGACTCCATGAAGATGATGCAGCAATGTGCAAGAGTCAATCGTTTACCAAGCATTACACGGCGTTATCCTAGGCATGAATATCTTAGAGTTACAAGGCAAAGCAATAACAAAACATGAGGTATCTTGGCATGATTAGAGAAGAAAGAGAGAGACAAAGAACGCCACAGCCCACAGCTCGTGGGAGAGTGTAGATATCTCACCAGCGCAGGTCAGGAACAAAGAGACCATTTGACCGTTTAGATTCAAAATCTGTTTTATGGACCAATAGTACTGATGTCGCGGTAACCTCCAATCAGACATCAGACCTACAGGATTGTCAAGACAACAGAACCTACTGCTTCTCAGAGGTGTGACAGAACCAGGGATGTGGAGAGCAACACAGATAAAGCTGAATTCCTTAGAAAACAATAAAACCTTTGCATAGATTTTAAAGAGTCACTTCAGGGGCTGGGCCGCCCTAGTTGTGTGTGCGTTTTGCATGCGCGCATGTATGTGTGTTGTGCATGTGTGTCTCTACCTGACTGACGTGTGGAAATATGTGGAAAATGTGTCTCAGCAGAAGCAGGTGCTCAGTTGGCAGATCCTCCTACTCTGTACCATCATTGAAATTCCCCTAAAAGATCAGGCAGAGCTGTCACCCAACCCAAGCGTGCCACAGGCCTCTGGTAGGAGCCTGAAGCATAACACACACACAGAGAGAGAGCGAGAGAGACCGAGAGAGAGAGACCGAGAGACACAGACTGAGAGAGAGAGAGAGAGAGAGAGAGAGAGAGAGAGCGAGCGAGAGAGAGAG
>NW_019957698.1:192591-202295 GCF_002910315.2 Salvelinus sp. IW2-2015 | reverse complement strand
AGAGAGAGAGAGAGAGAGAGAGAAGAGAGAGAGAAGACTGCTCACATTAAATTATCTAGAGAAAAACTGTAGTTTTTGTCAGGCTCTACCCTTCTCATTACTATAGCGCGCAGCAATTCTTGAACACTGCAGTACACAATTTGGGAGGTAAGTGCACTTCAGCGTTATCTAAAATAGTCAAACGTAGCGGGTCGGTGGATGTGTTGTGTGGTGTGTGTGTGCTACGTGCGTGCGGCGTGTGTGTGTGTGTGTGTGGTGCTAGTGCGCGTGTGTGTGTGTGCCTTCGCTTTTGAGTGTGTGTGCTCATGATTTGCTTTGTGTCATGTGGATACGTTGGGATCCCTGGTAAGTTAATTCAGCTTTGAAGGCAGTTGTTCCTTTCACGCTGGCATTTAACCTCTCTGGGATCTTTGTCCAGAGAACAGACTGACTGATAGAAAAAGAAATGTGTGTTATTTCAACACGTGATCTATGCCACCTGGGCCTCCTGAAATGTCAGTCGACCTAGAGTTTTTAAAATGGCTGGACCCGACAGATAACAAGCAAGGACTGAGATAAGCATCAAGCCATTCCTTCAGTACAATGGCAGAGAGAGAGAGAATTACAACCTCCTCCTGTTATGATTGTGACACTTCAAACATACATGTTTACGAGCCTGCTCTGGCACAGACCCGGTTACAAATATGATCGGCAGGGATCATCAGCGCCAGGGAGTCTCTCATGAACTCTTGTTCAAACGTTGACGAGTTGATTGGTTCTTCACCTTTTGACTTCCCGGGGGCTCAGGTTAAGCAATCCAGGGGAGGGTGAGGGGGGATAAGAGGTTGTACGGGTCATGGCTGCCATGACCTGGAACTACTGGTCTGGAGGTGAGCAGCTTCATTAAAAATCTGACTGCTCTGTGTCTGACGTCTCCTCCCTTCCTCCTTCCCTCCCCCGGCTTCGCTCATCCTCTCCATTCAAAGTAGGTCTGACGACTGCTCTTGTGTTGACGTTCTCCTCCTCCCACCTCTCCGCCTGCTTCCTCCATCTCTCACATTCAAAGTAAGGTTCTGACTGACTGCTGTGTCTGACCGTTCTCACTTCCCTCCTTCGTCCGACCTGTTCTCCATCTTTCTCATGCAATAGGTTTGCTGACTGTTGTGTCTGACCGTCTCCTGGTCCCTTCCCTCCCTTCATCCCCTGCTTCCTCCCCATCCTCTCCAGTTCAAGTAAGGCTCTGACTGACTGGCTCTGTGTTGACGTTCCTCCCTCTCCCTCCCGCTCCCCGCTCCCCCTGCTTCCTCCACTCTTCCATCAGATAGGTCTGACTGACTGCTCTGTGTCTGAGTTCCGCAACATCCTCCCTTCCAATCCCCGCTTCCTCATCTCTCCATTCCAAGTAGATCTGACTGCCGTGCTCTGGTCTGAACCGGTTTTCCTCCCTGCCCCGGCATCCTCCATCCTCTCATTTCAAGTAGATCTGACTGCCTGCTCTGTGTCTGACGTTTGCCCTCACTTCCCTCCCTGCTTCTCCTCCTCATCATTCAGTAAGATCTGCTGTTGATAACTCATGTATTGGAGGAAGCAGCAGGCAAAGAGGCGGAGAGAGAGCACTCCTCTTTATGCAAAGATGAAATGAAGGCAGCTCCTGGATCAACTCTCTGTGGAATAAGTGAGGAGGAGAGAGAGAGAGAGAGAAAGAGGGGCGAGAGAGAGCAGAGACAGAGGGGAGAGAGAGAGGACGGAGAGACTGAGATGCTGCGAAGGAAGAGAGAGAGAGAGTGAGAGATAGCTAGGAGATGGAGAGAGAGACGAAGGCAAGGAGGGGAGGGAGAGATAGCTAGAGAAGATAAGGAGGCGAGAGAGAGAGAGGGATGGAGATGAGAGGAGAGAGAGAGGGAGGGGAGGAGGAGGGAGAGAGAGGAGTGGGAGAGAGAGAGGAGAGAGAGAGAGAGAGAGAGAGAAGAGGAGAGAGAGAGAGAGAAGAGAGAGGAAGAGAGAGATAGAAGGTAGCTACAGAGAGTATAGGAGAGAGAGAGAGGGAGATTGTAAGCTGGAGAAGTAAGAGAGAGAGAGAGTGGAGAAGCTAAGAGAAGTGTAGAGAGAGAAGAAGGAGTGAGAGGAAGCTAGACGAGTAAGAGAACAGAGAAGAGAGAAATATGGGGATAGAAAATAGAAGGAGAGGGCTGAGCTAGAGATTGAGGAGAGAGAGAATAGGGAGAGAGAGTGGGGGATAGAGAACATAGAGAGAGAAAGGAGCAGGGTGAGCTAGGTTAGAGAGAGAAAGAAAAAAGGGATGAGAGAAAACGAGAGCCATCCTCTCTCCTCTCATCCCTCCTGCTGAACAGAAGACAAGGTTTCCATCAGCATTCTCACGTCCGGAGGTGCAGGAAGATTTCCCCCAAACAAACAATAGTGTCATCAGCAGAAAAAGTCCTGAACAACGGAGAAGCAAGAGTAACCCTATTCTGCAGCTCACCAGTGTACAAAAGGCCTTACAAAGGGAGAGAGAGAACCTTATTCTGCGCTCACAACAGTGTATAAAGGCCTTACAAAGGGAGAGAGAACCCCTATTCTGCAGCTCACAACAGTGTAAAAGGCCTTACAAAGGGAGAGAAGAGAACCTTATTCTGCAGCTCACAACAGTGGTAAAAAAGGTCTCAACAAAGGGAGAGAGAAACCTATTCTGCAGCTCACAACAGTTGTAAAAAAGGCCTAACAAAGGGAAGAGAGAACCCTATTCCTTGCAGCTCACAATAGTGTAACAGGCTAAACAAAGGGAGAGAGAAACCCTATTTGCAGCATCACAACAGTGTAAAAAGGCCTAAACAAGGGAGAGAGAACCTCTATTCTGCAGCTCACAACAGTGTAAAAAGGCCTAAACAAAGGGAGAGAGAGAACCCTATTCTCAGCTCACAACAGCGTAAAAGAAGCTTTATCGTATTGCATACAGAATTCAATGAGCTCTGATGCATTGCTCAGCAAAATTGGTAGGAGCGTAAGGTTCGGTACGGGAGGGGGCAGTACCGTACCATCCATTGAAGGCCAATGCGCCTCTTGGACATATGCAACATTTTTCATAACGCCTTTCCCCCTCCCGTCCACCTTAGCCTCCTACCAATTTTGCTGAAGCAATGCATCAGAGCTCAAAAAATTTGAATTCTGTATGCAATACGATAAGACTTTTTTTTTACGCTGTTCTGTGAGCTGCAAGAATAGGGTTCTCTCTCTCCCTTGTTTAGGCCTTTCTTACACTGTTGTTGAGCTCAGATAGGGTTCTCTCTCCCTTGGTTTTAAGGCCTTTTACACTGTTGTGAGCTGCAAAGAATGGGTTCTCTCTCCTTGTTTAGGCCTTTTTACACTATGTGAGCTGCAGAATATGGGATCCTCTCTCTTTTGTTTAGGCCTTTTTACGACTGTTTGTGAGCTCGCAGAATAGGGATTCTCTCTCCTTTGGCTTGAGAACCTTTTTACACTGTTGTGGAGTGCAGAATAAGGTTCTCTCTCTCCCTTTGTAAGGCCCTTTTACATGTGTGTGCAGCTGCAGCAAGGGTTCTCTCTCCCTTTGTGAAGGCCTTTATACACTTGTTTGTGAGCTGCAGAAATAAGGTTCTCTCTCTCCCTTTGTAAAGGCCTTTTTCACACTGTTGTGAAGCTGCAGAATAGGGTTTCTCTTCTCCCTTTGCTCAGGATTTTTTCTGCTGATTGACACTATTGTTTGTGGGGGAAATCTCCTGGCAACCTCGTTGTACTGGGAGAAGTGCTGATTGGAACCTGTGTCTGTCAGGCAGGAGGGATGAGAGGAGAGGAGGATGGCTTCTTGCGTTTTCTCTCTCCCTTTTTTCTTTCTCTCTCCTACCTAGCTCACCCCTCCTTTCTCTCTCTATGTCTCTATCCCCACTCTCTCTCCCTTTCTCTCTCTCCTAATCTCTAGCTCAGCCTCTCCTTCTATTTTCCTATCCCCATTTTTCTTCTCTCTCTGTCCTTACTTCTCTAGGCTTCCTCTCAACTCTCTCTCTCTCTTAACTTCTTTAGCATTCCCTCTCACTCTCTCTCTCTCTTACTTCTCTCAGCTGTACTCTCCCTCTCTCTCTCTCCCTTACTTTCTGTAGCTACCCTCTCCTCTCTCTCTCTCTTCTCTCTCTCTTCTCCTCTCTCTCTCTCCTCTCTCTCTCTCTCTCTCTCTCTCTCTCTCCTCTCTCTCTTCTCTCTCTCTCTCTCTCTCTCTCTCGTCTCTCTCTCTCTCTCTCGCTCTCTTACTTCTCTAGCTATCTCTCCTCTCTCTCTCTGCCTCTCTCTCTCTCCATTCTCTAGCTATCTTCACTCTCTCTCTCTCTTCCCTTTCTCTAGCTATCTCAGTCTCTCCGTCTCTCTCTCTCTCCTCTGTCCTGCTCTCGTCTCGCCCCCTTTCTCTCTCTTCTCTCTCTCTCTCATTTCCACAGGACGAGTTGCATTCCAGGACTGCTTCATCTTCATCTTTGCATAAAGAGGAGCTTGCTCTCTCTTCCGCCTCTTTGACCTTGGTGCTTCCTCCAATACTGAGGTCTACAGCAGATCTTACTTGAATGGAGAGGATGGAGGAACGCAGGGGGAGGGATAGTGAGGGCAACGGTCAGACACAGAGCAGGCAAGCAGATCTACTTGAATGGAGAGGATGGAGGAAGACCGGGGGAAGGGGAGGGAACGTCCAGGACACAGAGCAGGCAGTCAGATCTACTTGAATGGAGAGGATGGAGGAAGCGGGGAGGGAAGGGAGGGAAGTGAGGGAAACGGTCAGCACAGAGCACCCGTCAGTCAGACCTAACTTGAAATGGAGAGGATGGAGGAAGCAGGGGGAGGGGAGGGAGGGGAGGAGGGAACGGTCAGACACAGAGCAGATCAGTCAGACCTACTTGAATGGAGAGGATGGAGGAAGCAGGGGGGGGAAGGGAGGGAAGGGAGGGAACGGTTCCCCAGACACAGAGCAGTCAGTTCAGTACCTACGTTGAATGGAGAAGATGGAAGGAAGCAGGGGAGGGAGGGAGAAGTGAGGGAACGGTCAGAGAACCCGAGCAGTCCAGTCAGACCTACTTGAATGGAGACGGATGGAGGAAGCAGGCGGAGGGGAGGGAGGGGAAGGGAGGGAACGGTCCGAACACAGAGCAGTTTTCAGTCAGACCTACTTGAATGGAGAAGGATGGGAGAAGGCCGGGGGTAAGGGAAGGGAGGGAAGCGGAGGGAACGTCAGAGCACAGAGCAGTCAGATTTTTAATGAGCTGTCACATCCAGACCAGTAGTTCCAGGTCATGGGCAGCCATGACCCGTACAACCGCTTCTTGACATCCCCCTCACCTCCCTGGATGCTGAACCTGAGCCCCCGGGAAGTCAAAGGTGAAGACCAATCACTCGTCAACGTTTGAACAAAGGTTCATGAGAGGACTCCCTGGCGCTGATAGACTCCCTGGCCTGATCATTATTTTGTAACCGGGTCTGTGGGCAGCAGGCTCGTAAACAGTAGTGTTGGAAGTTTCACAAATCATAACAGGAGAGGTTTGTAATCTCTCTCTCTCTCTGCATTTGTATCTGGAGAATGGCTTGATTGCTATCTCAATCCTTGCCGTTGTTATCTGTCGGTCCAGCCATTTGAAACTCTAAGGTCATGACATGCTCAGGGAGGCAGTGCATAGATCACTGTGTGAAATAAGCACATTTCTTTTATCATCTAGTCAGGTCTGTTCTTCTGGACAAAGCATCCCAGAGAGGTAATGCCAGGTGAAAGGAACAAACTGCCGTTCAAAGACTGAATAACTTTACCAGGTGGATCCCAAACGTCATCCACCATACACCAACAGATGCATGAGCACACACACTCAAACGAGGCGCACACACACACACGCGCACGTAGCACACACACACACACACACACGCGCACGCACGTAGCACACACACACACACACACACATCCACCGACCCGCGCTACGTTTACGACATTTTTATAGTTAACGCTGAAGTGCACTTGACCTCCCAATTGTGGTATGCAGTGTTCAAGATGCTGCGCTAATAGTAGATAGAAGGGTAGATCTGACAAAATACAGTTTCTTCTCTAGATATATAATGTGAGCAGTCTCTCTCTCTCTCTCTCTCTCTCTCTCTCTCCTCTCTCTCTCTCTCGCTTCTCGCTCTCCCTCGCTCTCTCGCTCGCTCTCATCGCTCTCTCTCTCGCTCTCTCTCTCGCTCGCTCTCTCTCTTCTCTCTCTCTCTCTCTCCTCCTCTCAGTCTGTGTCTCTCGTCTCTCTCTCGGTCTCTCTCGCTCTCTCTCTGGTGTGTGGTTATGCTTCAGGCTCCTACCAGAGGCCTGTGGCACGCTTGGGTTGGCGTGACAGCTCTGCCTGATCTTTTAGGGGAATTTCAATGATGGTCAGAGTAGGAGGATCTGCCACTGAGCACCTGCTTTCTGCTTGAGACACATTTTCCACATATTTCCACCGTCAGTCAGGTAGAGACGACAACATGCACAACACACATACATGCGCGCATGCAAAACGCCACACAACTAGGGCGGCCCAGCCCCTGAAGTGACTCTTTAAAATCTCATGCAAAGGTTTTATTGTTTTTCTAAGGAATTCAGGCTTTATCTGTGTTGCTCTCCACATCCCTGTTCTGTCACACCTCTGAGAAGCAGTAGGTTCTGTTGTCTTGACAATCCTGTAGGTCTGATGTCTGATTGGAGGTTACCGCGACCATCAGTACTATGGGTCCATAAAACAGATTTTGAATTAAACGGTCTCAATATGTCTCTTTGTTCCTGACCTGCGCTGGTGAGATATCTAACACTCTCCCACGAGCTGTGGGCTGTGGCGTTCTTTGTCTCTCTCGTTTCTTCTCTAATCATGCCAAGATACCTCATGTTTTGTTTATTGCTTTGCCTTGTAACTCTAAGATATTCATGCTAGGATAACGCCGTGTAATGCTTGGTAAACGATTGACTCTTGCACATTGCTGCATCAATCTTATGGAGTCAGATAAACATTGTAATGGACTTTGTCATATTAACTGCAT
This sequence comes from Salvelinus sp. IW2-2015, assembly GCF_002910315.2. Classification (NCBI taxonomy): domain Eukaryota; kingdom Metazoa; phylum Chordata; class Actinopteri; order Salmoniformes; family Salmonidae; genus Salvelinus; species Salvelinus sp. IW2-2015. Next base: position 195,275 of record NW_019957698.1, on the reverse strand, counting down.
CATCTTATTACAGTTCACATGTGAACAATATCTGATATGCATATATTGATAGCATATTTCTTCACCTCATACGCACGCACGCACACAACACGAACACCACACATTTCACCATTTGGGAAAAAGAGAGCTTGTACAGGAGAACAAACTGTAGGATCGACGATGAGGACATGCCTATTTCATTGAGCTTTGAGTCTTGCATGAAAAGTGTTTGAATGTATTTAATTTTAACTTAAAATAATAATAATATCCCTTTCGATAAGATATATGATAATGCATAATTACAAATTCAGTGCTCATAACAGCCCATTCTCAAGATGTGGATTCATACCACATCCCAGTGTGATTGTAATATACTTTGACTATTCTCAAATGCAGGTAATGAAAGAAGTCACTGACGACTGGCTGAAATCAAGGCCATTGTGTGTTGCGCACGATAGATTGGCCAGCAGAGATGTAAGGAGATATCCTGGAGACGATGAATGGCATTTAATGATTTCCTTCTCCATTCATCGCCCTCTCTCTTCTCTCTCTCTCTCTCTCTCTCTCTCTCTGTCTCTCATCTTCTCTCTCTCTCTCTCTCTCTCTCACTCTTCTCTCTCTCTCTCTCTCTCTCCTCTCTCTCTCTCTCTTCTCTCTCTCTCTCTCTCTCATCTCTCTCTCTCTCTCTCTCTCTCTCTATCTCTCTCTCTCTCTCTCCTCTCTCTCTCTCTCTCTCTCTCTCTTCTCTCTCTCTCTCTCTCTCATCTCCCTCTCTCTCTCTCTCTCTCTCTCTCTCTCTCTCTCTCTCTCTCTCTCTCTCTCTCTCTCATCTCTTCTTCTCTCTCTCTCTCGATCTGCTTGTCTCCTGTTTTCTCTGGATTCATTAGCCTGGTTGTGTTCCACTTGTGCAAACACTCAAGAGTCCTGAACCTTAACAACCCTGAAGCACCCATTCGTTCAGCCTCTCAATAGCCAGCACGCCACAGACTCCTGAACCTAACAACCCTGAAGCACCCTATTCATTCAGCCTCTCAATAGCCCCAGCCCGCCACAGACTCCTGAACCTTAAAAACCTGAAGCCCATTCATTCAGCTCTTCAATAGCCCAGCCGCCACAGATCCTGAACCTTAACACCCTGAAGCATCCATTCGTTCAGCCTCTCAATAGCCCAGCCGCCACAGCAGTCCCCACCTTAAGGAGCGATATCACACACCACGCTAAAGTCACAATGAAAAACGATTTGATTCTAAATACTTTCTTCCTATTTTAAAGGAAGACAATCTGTGATCAACAAATGAATGGGTTTATTATTAGTTTGAATAGCAATCCATTTGTTACTGGTGGATTTACATGGTCCTGATTGGGCCAAATGTGAATTCATGGGCCGGCGTCTGGTTTAGGGAGGGATGGGAACGGGCGGGGACGGGGGCTGCAGCAGTAGTTATTCTCATCATCCATCATAAGGGTGTAATTATTTTGGGTGTGTGTTATTGGAATCTAGATTGAATTAAGTTGGGGCTGTTGCTATCATGGAGGACAAGCTGGCAGTGCGGCGGTCTGACGCTCTCAGATAAGGACAGTGCTCCAGCTAAGCCTGATTAGTGCTGGCCCTAAAGGCTTTGTTGTGAGAGGCAAATAGACTGTGGAACGGCAGCCCTGGGACTGAGACTGATATCAGAGATCACATGCCCCCCCAACCCCCGCCAGTGTACCCCACCACGGCAGACCATCTGCTCACATTATATATCTAGAGAAGAAACTGTATTTTTGTCAGATCTACCCTTCTATCTACTATTAGCGCAGCATCTTGAACACTGCATACACAATTGGGAGGTCAAGTGCACTTCAGCGTTAATAAAAATGTCAAACGTAGCCGGGTCGGTGGATGTGTGTGTGTGTGTGTGTGCTACGTGCGTGCGCGTGTGTGTGTGTGTGTGTGTGCTACGTGCGCGTGTGTGTGTGTGCGCTCGCTTTTGAGTGTGTGTGCTCATGCATCTGTTTGTGTATGTGGATGACGTTTGGGATCCACCTGGTAAGTTATTCAGTCTTTGAAGGCAGTTGTTCCTTTCACCTGGCATTACCTCTCTGGGATGCTTTGTCCAGAAGAACAGACCTGACTAGATGATAAAAGAAATGTGCTTATTTCACACAGTGATCTATGCACTGCCTCCCTGAGCATGTCATGACCTTAGAGTTTCAAATGGCTGGACCGACAGATAACAACGGCAAGGACTGAGATAGCAATCAAGCCATTCTCCAGATACAATGCAGAGAGAGAGAGAGATTACACACCTCTCCTGTTATGATTGTGACACTTCAACACTACTGTTTACGAGCCTGCTGGCCCACAGACCCGGTTACAAATAATGATCAGGCCAGGGAGTCTATCAGCGCCAGGGAGTCCTCTCATGAACCTTTGTTCAAACGTTGACGAGTGATTGGTCTTCACCTTTGACTTCCCGGGGGCTCAGGTTCAGCATCCAGGGGAGGTGAGGGGGGATAAGGGTTGTACGGGTCATGGCTGCCCATGACCTGGAACTACTGGTCTGGAGGTGACAGCTCATTAAAAATCTGACTGCTCTGTGTCTGACCGTTCCCTCCCTTCCCTCCCTTCCCTCCCCCGGCTTCCTCCATCCTCTCCATTCAAGTAGGTCTGACTGACTGCTCTGTGTCTGACCGTTCCCTCCCTCCCCTCCCTCCCCTCC
>NW_019957698.1:178316-187789 GCF_002910315.2 Salvelinus sp. IW2-2015 | reverse complement strand
AAGACGCGTCACATATATATCTAAGGAAGAACTATTTTTGTCAGATCTACCCTTCTATCTCTATTAGCGCAGCATCTTGAACACTGCATACACAATTGGGAGGTCAAGTGCACTTCAGCGTAATAAAATGTCAAACGTAGCCGGGTCGGTGGATGTGTGTGTGGTGTGTGTGTGCTACGTGCGTGCGCGTGTGTGTGTGTGTGTGTGTGCTACGTGCGCGTGTGTGTGTGTGCGCTCGCTTTTGAGTGTGTGTGCTCATGCATCTGTTTGTGTATGTGGATGACGTTTGGGATCCCCTGGTAAGTTAATTCAGTCTTTGAAGGCAGTTGTTCCTTTACCTGGCATTACCTTCTGGGAATGCTTTGTCCAGAAGAACAGACCTGACTAGATGATAAAAGAAATGTGCTTATTTCACACCAGTGATCTATGCACTGCCTCCCTGAGCATGTCATGACCTTAGGTTTCAAATGGCTGGACCGACAGATAACAACGCAAGGACTGAGATAGCAATCAAGCCATTCTCCAGATACATGCAGAGAGAGAGAGAGATACACACCTCTCCTGTTATGATTGTGACACTTCAACACTACTGTTTACGAGCCTCCTGGCCACAGACCGGTACAAAATGATCAGGCAGGAGTCTATCAGCGCCAGGGAGTCCTCTCATGAACTTGTTCAAACGTTGACGAGTGATTGGTCTTCACCTTTGACTTCCCGGGGGCTCAGGTTCAGCATCCAGGGGAGGTGAGGGGGGATAAGGGTTGTACGGGTCATGGCTGCCCATGACCTGGAACTACTGGTCTGGAGTGACAGCTCATTAAAAATCTGAGCTCTGTGTCTGACTCCTCCCTTCCTCCTTCCCTCCCCCGGCTCCGCCATCTCTCCATTCAAGTAGGTCTGACTGACTGCTCTGTGTTGACCGTCTCCCTCCCTCCTCCCTCCGCCTGCTTCTCCATCCTCTCCATTCAAGTAGGTCTGACTGACTCTCTGTGTCTGACCTTCCATACATTCCCTCCCTTCCCTTCCCCCTCTTCTCCATCTCTCCATCAAGTAGGTCTGACTGACTGCTCTGTGTCTGACCGTCCCTCCCTTCCCTCCCTTCCCCTCCCCTCTTCTCCCATCCTCTCCATTCAATAGGTCTGACTGACTGCTCTGTGTCTGACCGTTCCTCTCCCCTCCCCCCTCCCCTGCTTCCTCCATCCTCTCATTCCAAGGTAGGTCTGACTGACTGCTCTGTGTCTGACCGTTCCCTCATTCCTCCTTCCTCCCCGCTTCCTCCATCCTCTCCATTCAAGTAGATCTGACTGCCTGCTCTGTGTCTGACGTCCTCCCCTCCCGGCTCTCCATCCTCTCCATTTCAAGTAGATCTGACTGCCTGCTCTGTGTCGACGTTCCCTCACTTCCTCCCCTGCTTCCTCCTCCTCTCATCAAGTAATCTGCTGTGATACCTCATGTATTGGAGGAAGCACAAGGTAAAGAGCGGAAGAGAGCAGCTCCTCTTTGTCAAAATGAAATGAAGAGCAGCTCCTGGATCAACTCTCCTGTGGAATGAGAGAGAGAAGAGAGAGAGAAAAGGGGCGAGAGAGAGCGAGACAGAGGGAGAGAGAGAGAGACGGAGAGACTGAGATAGCTAGAGAAGGAAGAGAGAGAGAGAGTGAGAGATACTAGAGGAATGGAGAGGAGAGAGGAGAGAAGAGAGGGAGAGGAGAGATATAGAGAGAGTGAAGGAGAGCAAGAGAGAGAGAGAGAGAGAGAGGAGAGAAGAGAGAGAGAGAGAGAAGAGAGAGAGAGAGAGAGAGAGAGAGAGAGAGAGAGAGAGAGAGAGAGAGGAGAGAGGAGAGAGAGAAGAAGAGAAGAAGTAAGGGAGAGAGAGAGAGGGAGAGTACAGCTGGAGAAGTAAGAGAGAGAGAGAGTGAGAGGAAGCTAGAGAAGTTAGAGAGAGAGAGAGTGAGAGGAAGCTAGAGAAGTAAGAGACAGAGAGAGAGAAAATGGGGATAGAAAATAGAAGGAGAGGCTGAGCTAGAGATTGAGGAGAGAGAGAAAGGGGAGAGAGAGTGGGGGATAGAGACATAGAGAGAGAAAGGAGAGGGTGAGCTAGGTAGAGAGAGAAAGAAAAAAGGGATGAGAGAAAACGAGAGCCATCCTCCTCTCCTCTCATCCCTCCTGCCTGACAGAACGACAGGTTCCATCAGCACTTCTCAGTCCCGGAGGTGCCAGGAGATTTCCCCCAACAAACAATAGTGTCATCAGCAGAAAAAAGTCCTGAACAAAGGGAGAAGAGAGAACCCTATTCTGCAGCTCACAACAGTGTAAAAAGGCCTTACAAAGGGAGAGAGAGAACCTTATTCTGCAGCTCACAACAGTGTATAAAGGCCTTACAAAGGGAGAGAGAACCCTATTCTGCAGCTCACAACAGTGTAAAAAGGCCTTACAAAGGGAGAGAGAGAACCTTATTCTGCAGCTCACAACAGTGTAAAAAGGTCTCAACAAAGGGAGAGAGAATCCCTATTCTGCAGCTCACAACAGTGTAAAAAGGCCTAAACAAAGGGAGAGAGAACCCTATTCTGCAGCTCACAATAGTGTAAAAAGGCCTAAACAAAGGGAGAGAGAACCCTATTCTGCAGCTCACAACAGTGTAAAAAGGCCTAAACAAAGGGAGAGAGAACCCTATTCTGCAGCTCACAACAGTGTAAAAAGGCCTAAACAAAGGGAGAGAGAGAACCCTATTCTGCAGCTCACAACAGCGTAAAAAAAGCTTATCGTATTGCATACAGAATTCAATGAGCTCTGATGCATTGCTTCAGCAAATTGGTAGGAGGCGTAAGGTGGTACGGGAGGGGGAAAGGCGTTATGAATAAATGTTCATATGTCCCAGAGGCATTGGCCTTCAATGGATGTACGGTACTGGCCCCGGATCGTTGTGTGTCTGTATAAGCAGGACAGGAGGACCAGTCATGGGACAGGACCTTCCTCCTCATGTCTTCTGTCACAATACTCCCTTTTATGATGTCCATATTAGGACAGCCTCAATCTCAGCAGGACTTTAAGACTGTCCTAATATAGACACTGTACACTTTTGTAATTATTGTAGATAACTCTCATACTACGTTCTTACTTGAAATGCTAAAAATACTGTGTGACTTCATCAGTAAAATTGTTATATTGATATTTTCTGAAAACATTTGGTGATTAGTGTTTGAGGACTGGTACCACCAAGTTCAACCCATGACATCATGAACAGATTAATAAACAAGAATAGCAACATTATCACATTAAACCCAGTTGTGCCTTTTGTTGAAATACTGGTAGTGCTACAAAAAACACTGGTTACTTAAAGGGGCAATTTGCGATTGTTACATCCATTCTATCCTAAACACCCAGAACATAACTCCATCCTCCGCAGGCTTGTTTAACTTCGTCTGACACTGCTGTGACAAGGGTTTTCACCTGCACAGTCTAGATACCTCTAATAACCTGATTGCTGGTTATTTGTTGCTGAGTGGCCCATATAGGCTGCTCTCCCAAATCTTCCTCATCTTCTCTCTCCTCGTTTCCTCTCGTTCTCTCCCTCTCCTCTCCTCTCCTCTCCTCTCCTCTCCTTCCTCTCCTCTCCTCTCCTCTCTCTCTCTCCCTTACTCCTCTCCTCCTCCTCTCCTCCCTCTCCTCTCCTCTCCGCTCCTCTCCTCTACTCTCCTCTCCTCCTCCCATTGCCATTCAATCTGCTCCCCTCTTCCTCTCTCTCTCTTCTGTGCTTAATTATACTATCAGCTGACCTCGACAGAAATCCCACAGTGGGGGCTTCGTCCGTTAACCTCTCTCTCTACTAGCTGTAACCACGTCACGGTCCACATTGACACCATCAACACCGTCCTCTGTTTAAGGAATACTAATAGTATATTAGCGGCGCACAGAAAACACTTACCCTTTATACCGTGAAAGAGCCAGCGTGAACCGGTACCCCTGCTGTTCATGCAAATGTTCACAATGTGGCTCCCTGTTTAGCCTGGATTTATATCCATTACTGGCCTCTATGAGGCAACTTCAACATCTACACACACAGCGGTTATTAACTTATCATTTGATTAGATTGTTCTGTTGGAGGAACGACCCAGACTGTTGCTCTTTTAGTAGGCCTTCTGGTGCCTGAGTAAAATACGTCAAACTATCAGCTTTTCATTAGCCTGGGTACCAGTCTGTTTGTGCCATCATGCCATTCTTTGCCACTCCATGTTTGGTATCACAAGGCATGGAGTGGCATGATGACACAAACAGTCTGGTACCCAGACTAGCCCTGCATTATAGTACGTTCCAATATCCACACTTGAATTCTATAGAACCCCCAATATATTGCTTAATTCTAAGGAGCGTTGACAGACAAAAACCAGCCATTTTAAGATGTGCTGATGCTCCTAACTAAACGAGTGCTGGGTGGAAATATTCAGAGTGGACAAAACATTAACAACTGCTCTTTCCATGACATCTACTGACCAGGTGAATCCAGATAAAAGCAATGATTCCTTACTGATGTCACTTGTTAAATCCACTTCAATCAGTGTAGATGAAGGGGAGGAGACAGGTTAAAGAAGGATTTTTAAACCTTGAGACAATTGAGACATGGATAGTGTATGTGTGCCATTCAGAGGGTGAATGGGCAAGACAAAAGATCGAAGTGTCTTTGAACGGGGTGTTGTAGTAGGTGCCAGGCGCACCGGTTTGTGTCAAGAGCTGCAACGTTGCTAGGTTTTTCATGTTCAACAGTTTCCCGTGTGTATCAAGAATAGTCCACCACCCAAAGGAAATTGAACCAACTTGACACAACTGTGGGCAGAATTGGAGTCAACATGAGCCAGCATCCCTGTGGAATGCTTTCGACACCTTGCAGAGTCCATGCCTCGACAAATTGAGACTTTTCTGAGGGCAAAAGTAGGAGTGGGGGGTTGGGGGGTACAATTCAATATTAATTAGGTGTTCCTAATGTTTGTTACACTCAGTGTAGGTGCGGTGGTGTTTTTAAATCAACTACGTCCCCGACATCTCCGTCCCTTCTTCATGTGAATGACGGGGATGTTGGCCTTGTCGGGTGTCTGAAGTAGATCCTTCAAGACCGACTCGTTAAAGAAAAAAATCTTTGTCCAGTACGAGGTGAGTAATTGCTGTCCTGATATCCAGAATCTCTTTTCGGTCATAAGAGACTGTGGCAGAAACATTATGTACAAAATAAGTTACAAATAATGCGAAAAAACACACACAATAACACAATTGGTAGGCCTCCCGGGTGGCGCAGTGGTCTAGGGCACTGCATCGCAGCGCTAGCTGTGCCACAAGAGACTCTGGGTTCGCGCCCAGGCTCTGTCGCAGCCGGCCGCGACCGGGAGGTCCGTGGGGCGACGCACAATTGGCCTAGCGCCGTCCGGGTTAGGGACGGGATATCCTTGTCTCATCGCGCACTAGCGACTCCTGTGGCGGGCCGGGTGCAGTGCGCGCTAACCAGGTCGCCAGGTGCACAGTGTTTCCTCCGACACATTGGTGCGGCTGGCTTCCGGGTTGGATGCGCGCTGTGTTAAGAAGCAGTGCGGCTTGGTCGGGTTGTGTTTCGGAGGATGCATGGCTTTCGACCTTCGTCTCTCCCGAGCCCGTACGGGAGTTGTAGCGATGAGACAAGATAGTAACTACTAACAATTGGATACCACAAAATTGGGGAGAAAAGGGGGGTAAAATTCCAACAAAAAAATAAAAAAATAACACAATTGGTTAGGAGTCTGTAAAACGGCAGCCATCTCCTCCGGCGACATAGTCCCTTGTAATTATAGTAAAATTCTGTTCAAATACAAACCCCTTACCCACTGAGAGCAGGCGAGAGAGAGAGAGAGAGAGAGAGAGAGAGAGAGATTGAGAGAGAGAGAGAGACTGATAAAAGGCTTTGAATTGAGAGGGGGGAAGGGAGGGAGGGAAACAGGATATGGCCAATTGAAGGCAAAGTAAACACAGGCCCTCTCACAGCCCACCCTTTCTGGCAGTCAATGAGGTGAACAATGTCCACTCTCCAAGACCAGGCTCAATACACCCTGCCGGCCCAGCATTCACAGACCTCAATGAGACTCACAGGGTGGGGGAAGGATGAGCCTGCGCCGGAGAAAAGGAAGTGGTGAAAAAGCCATAGAAGCCACAAGAGGGACCAATAGACGTTGATGCTAGCAGGTGGATGTTGCTTCATTCAGACCCAATAGAGGGGGGGGGGGGGCATTTCCTCTGTTGAGAGAGTGATCAGGATGATCTGAAATCAGGTCCCTATTGAAATGGCCTCTTCTACGCTAACGTTTTGGCTCCCTCACCCCCGGCTAGACACATATAACACACACACACACACAAAACCTCCTCCTCTCCCTACATCTCTCTCCCTTCTCCTCTTCTCTCTGCGGCAGCACCTGGCACTCGGCAGCACAGCAGGGCGATGAGCTCAATAGCAGCAGAGTGAAGCAGTTAAGCGTCATTATATCTGTATTCCAGCGCCATGGTAAAGCAAGGCCCCACACACTGCTCACACTGTCATTAACCGGCCAAGGACTCACACAGTGGAGGGAGGGAGGCTGGGCTGGGCTGGGCTGGGACAGGGACAGGCAGGGACTCTGAAAGACTACACGATACTAACTGAGACTAAAAGACCCCCCTCCTCCGGTCCACCACCCGGAATAAAGAGACCAACCGCGGGACTTACAGGTGTTCCTGTGCCTCCTGAGTGGGCTGTGCTGTTCTGTAGGCCCTGTCTTCCACCCTCCCACAGTGATGTGCTGTGCTGTGCTGTTCTGTAGGGCCTGTCTTCCACCTTCACACAGCACTGTGCTGTGCTGTCCTGTCCTGTAGGGCCTGTCTTCCACCTTCACACAGCACTGTGCTGTCCTGTAGGGCCTGTCTTACATTTACATTTAAGTCATTTAGCAGACGCTCTTATCCAGAGCGACTTACAAATTGGAAAGTTCATACATATTCATCCTGGTCCCCCCGTGGGGAATGAACCCACAATCCTGGCGTTGCAAGCGCCATGCTCTACCAACTGAGCCACACGGGGTCTTCCACCTTCACACAGCACTGTGCTGTCCTGTAGGGCCTGTCTTCCACCTTCACACAGCACTGTGCTTAGGAATGTCATGTCGCTTCTGAAATTTGCCTCTGTTTGAGATACAGTATTAGTCCATCAGGGGAAATGGATGTGGGGGGAAGAGATCTCTTATTTTCCTACGGTATCAAAGATCCATTGAGATGTATATTTTCACTCAGGTTTGGTTTTGTATGCTACCGCTGCTGCCCACTTAGGGTGTTAGGGGAGTTAACCAGTTGATGAGGCTGTATGACAATGTTAATGAAAGCCGTATGCTTTGTTATGTGTTATGTAAAATGAGTTTTGTTCTGGCTTACTGTAGCTATTCTTGTGCGCAAGAAGAAGAAACATTATGACAGAGATACAAGTGAGAGGGGAGATATCAGTGGCGATATTACACAAAGAAACCCAAAGGAGAATGATGTCATTTATTTGACAACAAAGACCCATTTCTCATTGAAGCGCTTAGCGTCAATGCTTTTCTCTGTCTGAATTCTGAGATTGAAAAGGAGGTTGGGGCCTGAAAATGCTTGAAAGAAGTTGGACAGTTCAAAGGAGTTGGATTGTTCCACCATTTCAGTGCCTTTTGGGTAGTGTAACTTTTATTTCACCTAATCAACAGATTTATTAAATGTTCCATGTGGTCTATATCATTAAAGGGCACTTTATTTAATATAACAGGCTTTTAAAATGTATATTGGTGCACAAATTCTACTTAAAATATTGAAGGGACGCAAATGGCACTCTATTTGAGGAACAACCCAGTTCCTATCTGAAATAAAACTCTGAAAGAAACTGTCTCTAAAACTGTCAAGACAAATCCGATGGAGCTGCCGCGCCTGTGCAGGTTCCTTTCTGGAGATCAAACTCATCACCACAATCTATTGTTACTATTTTTATTGTCACTCAAAACGGTGTTGAAACATAAAAGTGCCCAGGATGACTTTGTGATATCTGGGCCCAGATTCATAAAACGTCTCAGGATAGGAGTTCTGATCTAGGATCAGTTTTACCCTTTAGATCTTAGTCAGATGACACGGGCAGTTTATGACAGTGTATTACTCTTAGATATTTTATGAATATGGGCCTGGTTTCCAGACCTGGGTTGAAATACTATTTCACGTATTTAAATTTCTTTTCAATACATTTCAAAACAACTATTCAGATATCCTTTATTAAAAATATATATATACTGTATATATTTGGAAATACACTTGGAAAGAATGTGAAAATACTCAATTACAATGACTAAAATACACTCTAATGAATTAACCCAGGTATTTGAAATAATTATTGGAAAATACTTTTAAATTCTATTTGGTCGACTATTTTGTTTTTACTTATAGCTATTCAAATCTTTAAAAAACTGAGTATTTAAATGAGAACACACGTATTTGAACCCAGGTCAACAAGGAGACACACTGAGAGCTTGTAGCTCTGTGTGTCCCAGTGGTAAACTTTCATGTGGATCATCTGTGACTCTTCCCAATTATAAAGTGGACATGGAGTGGGGTTAGTGACTGAATGTGTGTGTGTCTGTGTGTGTGACACAGAGAGATGGTCCCCTCCCATCAAGGTGCCCGTTAAAAAGATCACAGGGGGATTCCCTTGCTATAATGGTGTGTGTGTGTGTGTGTGTGTGTGTGTGTGTGTGTGTGTGTGTGTGTGTGTGTGTCCTGGTGGGGGCTGGTGGGGGGAACGTAAACCCCCAGCAGACTGACAAAGGGCTAATTACAGAATAATAAACAGAGGGGGACACATGTGGCAGATTGCTGGCCCCTCTTCTATATCCCAGACCCCTGTTAATTTCAGAGGCATGTGTGTGTGTGTGAAGGGCGACACAGCACCGATCCCCAACGGTACCCCCCCCACCACCTCTCTCCACCTACCCCAACCCAACTGGTGCAGGTGCTGGGGAGGCGGGGAGACAATTTCAGCAGATGATCCACAGTCACAAAGCCTGTGCCCCTTGGTCCATCAATACAGGGTGAGGTAGGTGGGAGGGGAGTCTGTAATTGACCATGGGGCTCACCACTATCTATCAGTCCTCAGGCAGCAGCCTGGCTGCCGTGCGGAGCAGGTGCGAACGCTGTGGACACACATTGGAGCCTGACGGCGGGGGGTGATGGTGCTCGGGGAGACCCCACATGCCCGGCACTTCCCAACACTTTCCCAATTTGACGTAATTAGCTCCCATACCGGCTTGAACCTGTGATCCAGGGAATGGGGGGGGGGGGATCCTGGGGTGGCCTCTGGTTTCTGCTGCGGATCAGCTGTGTTAACCCTGCCGTGACATCTAAACTCCTAATTCATTGCTACATTAACGGCATGATTAACATAATCGCTTATACAAAGGTCACCTCCCTGGCTCATCGAC
>NW_019957698.1:175214-178291 GCF_002910315.2 Salvelinus sp. IW2-2015 | reverse complement strand
GGGGGGATCCTGGGGTGGCCCTCTGGTTTCTGCTGCGGATCAGCTGTGTTAACCCTGCCGTGACATCTAAACTCCTAATTCATTGCTACTTAACGCATTTCCCCCCCATTCCCTGGATCACAGGTTCAAGCCGGTATGGGAGCTAATTACGTCAAATTGGGAAAGTGTTGGGAAGTGCCGGGCATGTGGGGTCTCCCCGAGCACCATCACCCCCCGCCGTCAGGCTCCAATGGTGTCCACAGCGTTCGCACCTGCTCCGCACGGCAGCCAGGCTGCTGCCTGTGAGGACTGATAGATAGTGGTGAGCCCCATGGTCAATTACAGACTCCCCTCCCACCTACTCCACCCTGTATTGATGGACCAAGGGGGCCACAGGCTTTGTGACTGTGGATCATCTGCTGGAAATTGTCTCCCCGCCTCCCCAGCACCTGCACCAGTTGGGTTGGGGTAGGTGGGAGAGGTGGTGGGGGTACCGTTGGGGATCGGTGCTGTGTCGCCCTTCACACACACACACATGCCTCTGAAATTAACAGGGGGTCTGGGATATAGAAGAGGGGCCAGCAATCTGCCACATGTGTCCCCCTCTGTTTATTATTCTGTAATTAGCCCTTTGTCAGTCTGCTGGGGGGTTTACGTTCCCCCCACCAGCCCCCACCAGGGGTGTCTGTGTTGAAAGACACAGAAACAGCGCAAAACAAACAAGCAGGCACCCCTTTCTCTCTCAGTGGAGGGACAGAGGACATAACGTACCAACAGCAAGGACTTGGAGGGACGGAGGAATGGAGGGATGGAGGAATGGAGGGATGGAGGAATGGAGGGATAGTTGGAGGGATGGTGAGCAACCCCCCCCCACCCCACCCCCCACCACGCAGCCATTTGGACAGGCTTTAAGAAACAAGCTGTCTGCTGCCTGCCTGCTTTCATGTCTAGAAGCATTTCAGCCTTTTGGAAGTCATGAAATGTGTCTGTGCTGAAACCAGCTGCTGTCGTTCAACCTGCACTGGCCTCATAGGACATTGTGTTTAGACAGACTTAGTCCATTTAAACAATTACAGCACTGAATATGCTTATTGGGGTGTTTACTGGGATATTTATTGGGATATTTATTGGGGTGTTTACTGGGATATTTATTGGGATATTTATTGGGGTGTTTACTGGGATATTTATTGGGATATTTATTGGGGTGTTTATTGGGGTGTTTATTGGGATATTTATTGGGGTGTTTATTGGGATATTTATTGGGGTGTTTACTGGGATATTTATTGGGGTGTTTAACACGGGGGGCCAGCTTTGTGACTGTGGATCATCTGCTGGAAATTGTCTCCCGCCTCCCCAGCACCTGCACCAGTTGGGTTGGGGTAGGTGGGAGAGGTGGTGGGGGTACCGTTGGGGATCGGTGCTGTGTCGCCCTTCACACACATGCAGCCTCTGAAATTAACAGGGGGTCTGGGATATAGAAGAGGGGCCAGCAATCTGCCACATGTGTCCCTCTGTATATTATTAGCCCTTTGTGTGTCTGCTGGGGGGTTTACGTTCCCACCCAGCCCCACCAGGGGTGTCTGTGTTGAAGAGAAGCGCAAAACAAGCAGCGCCACCCCTTTCTCTCTCAGTGGAGGGACAGAGGACATAACGTACCAACAGCAAGGACTTGGAGGGACGGAGGAATGGAGGGATGGAGGAATGGAGGGATGGAGGAATGGAGGGATAGTTGGAGGGATGGTGAGCAACCCCCCCACCCCACCACCCCCACCACGCAGCCATTTGGACAGGCTTTAAGAAACAAGCTGTCTGCTGTGTCTGCTGCCTGGCTGCTTTCATGTCTAGATGTATTTCAGCCTTTTGGAAGTCATGCAATGTGTCTGTGCTGAAACCAGCTGCTGTCGTTCAACCTGCACTGGCCTCATAGGACATTGTGTTTAGACAGACTTAGTCCATTTAAACAATTACAGCACTGAATATGCTTATTGGGGTGTTTACTGGGAAATGTGTTTTATCTGGGATATTTTTGGGATATTTATTGGGGTGTTTTACTGGGTATTTATTGGGATATTTATTGGGGTGTTATTGGGGTGTTTATTGGGATATTTATGGGGTTGTTTTGGGATATTTATTGGGGTGTTTACTGGGATATTTATTGGGGTGTTTACTGGGATATTTTTGGGGTGTTTACTGGGATATTTATTGGGGTGTTTACTGGGATATTTATTGGGGTGTTTACTAGGATATTTATTGGGGTGTTTACTGGGATATTTATTGGGGTGTTTTACTGGGATATTTATTGGGGTGTTTTACTGGGATATTTTGGGATATTTATTGGGTGTTTTGGTTTTACTGGGATATTTATTGGTGTAATTGGATATTTATTGGGTGTTTTACGATGGGATACTTTTATTTGGGTGTTTCTGGATATTTATTGGGTGTTTATGGGATAATTTATTGGGGTGTTTACTGGGATATTTAATTGGGGATATTTCTTATTGGGGTGTTTATTGGTGTTTATTGGGATATTTATTGGGGCGTGTTTTTTGGTATTTTTTGGGATATTTATTGGGGTGGTTTATTGGGGTGTTTATTTGGGATATTTATTGGGTATTTATTGGGGTTGTTTATTGGGGGTTTATTGGGGTTGTTTTATTGGGGTGTTTATTGGGGTGCTTTATTTGGATATTTAATTGGGAATAGTTTTTGGGTATTATTGGATATTTATTGGGATATTTATTGGGATAATTATTGATATTATTGGGTGTTTATTGGGATATTTTTATTGGGGTGTTTATTGGGGTATTGATTGGGTGTTTATTGGAATACTTTATTGGGGTATTTATTGGGGGTATTTATTTGGGGTATTTTTGCGGGTACTTTATTGGCGGTGTTTATTGGGGTGTTTATTGGGATATTTATTGGGATATTTATTGGGATTATTTTTGCGGGTTTTATTTGGGGTCATTTATTTGGGATATTTATTGTTTATTTGGGGTGCGTTTGGTGTTTATTTGGGTGTTATTGGGGTGCGTATTGGGGTGTTTATTTGGGGTGCGTAATTGGGGTATTTTATCTGGGGTATTTATTTGGGGTGT
>NW_019957698.1:173116-175189 GCF_002910315.2 Salvelinus sp. IW2-2015 | reverse complement strand
CTGGGATATTTATGGGGTGTTACTTGGGATATTTATTGGGGTTTTACTTGGGATATTTATTGGGGTGTTTACTGGATATTTTTTGGGGTGTTTACTGGGATATTTATTGGGGTGTTTACTGGGATATTTTTTGGGTGTTTTACTGGGAATATTTATTGGGAATATTTATTGGGGTGTATTGGGGTGTTTATTTGGGTGTTTATTTGGGGTGCGTATTGGGGTGTTTATTTGGGTGTTTATTTGGGGTATTTATTTGGGTGTTTATTTGGGGTGCGTATTGGGGTGTTTATTTGGGTGTTTATTTGGGGTGCGTATTGGGGTGTTTATTGTTAAACCATGGATTTCAGATAACTACTTGCCAGTGCTGGCACTAAACCTACCTTTGCTTCAGTAAATATAAACCTGTCTAAGATAACAATATGTTTAAATAGGTCTGGACCATGGAAAGTGATGTTTAAAATGGGTCTCTCAGCAATGAGAAGGGTGAGTGAAAATGAGTGAACACTACCAACTGCAGTTGTGTGTTTGTGTTTGTGTGTGTGTGTGTGCATGAGTGTGTATGTGTATGCGCATTTGGTTGTGTGTGTGTGTGTGTGTGTGAATGTGTGTGTGTGGGAGAGAGAAAGGGGGAGTGGAACCACCTCCCCTGTTGTCGTGCCTGAGGACGAAACTGGAGCGCTTTGTTGTTGGAGAGCTAGGGAGAACCTGAGTGGCGCCACAGTCCTCCTTTCGTAGCATCTCATCTTAAAAGGAGGGAGGGTGGTAGGTCCCTCACAGTCTGGGGAGAAGAGACAAAGCAAGCAGTTTAGTGGAAAAGCTGCTTATCCATCTGAATTAACAGACTAAACCACAGGTTCATCACAGAGCCATGTTATTATTATCCCCTGAGATAAGATAGAGCTCTAAACATGTCAGATGAATACAGCACTGGACGAGATGTTTTAAACATGACCGGCACTTTCTATTTCTGATATTCTGCTTTGTAGTCTATTATTATCTCTACCAATACTCTCTCTGTCACAGGCATGTCTGTTCTCTCCTGGTGCTGTCTATACAAACACCAACCTAAATGACTGTATTCAGACATCTTCCATGGTGGTGTATAGGCCATTTGAATGGCAACCGCTAAAAGACAGTCATGCTGATTGTTCATTAGAATGAACACACACACACACACACACACACACACACACACACACACACACACACACACACACACACACACACACACACACACACACACACACACACAAAAAAAAAGAGAGAGATCAATAACAATTGGATACAAAAGTACAGATAGCCTTCTGTCCACACGTCATTGGGGTCATGTGCTACAATCTGAACCTTGACAACCTTGCTACACAGCTTCTCCAATATTCTAACATTATTCAGTGAATACAGTTGAAGTCGGAAGTTTACATACACTTAGGTTGGAGTCATTAAACTTGTTTTTCAACCACTCCACAAATGTCTTGTTAACAAACTATAGTTTTGGCAAGTCGGTTAGGACATCTACTTTGTGCATGACACAAGTAATTTTTGTTTACATAATTGTTTAAAGAACTATTTATTTCACTTATATTCACTGTATCACAATTCCAGTGGGTCAGAAGTTTACATACACTAAGTTGACTGTGCCTTTTAAACAGCTTGGAAAATTCCAGAAAATGTCATGGCTTTAGAAGCTTCTGATAGGCTAATTGACATCATTTGAGTCAATTTGAAGTGTACCTGTGGATGTATTTCAAGCCTACCTTCAAACTCAGTGTATCTTTGCTTGACATCTGGAAATCAAAAAGAATCAGCCAAGACCTCGAAATAAATTGTAGACCTCCACAAGTCTGGTTCATCCTTGGGAGCAATTTTCCAAATGCCTGAAGGTACGAGTTCATCTGTACAAACAATAGTACGCAAGTATAAAACACCATGGGACCATGCAGCATGATACCGCTCAGGAAGGTGACACGCTATGTCTCCTAGAGATGAACGTACTTTGGTGCAAAAAAGTGCAAATCAATCCCAGAACAACAGCAAAGGACCTTTGTGAAGATGCTGAGGAAACAGGTAAAAAAG
>NW_019957698.1:138903-173091 GCF_002910315.2 Salvelinus sp. IW2-2015 | reverse complement strand
TCACACCGGGAGCGAAACTCACTCGTGGCAATAAAAATAATGATAGCAGGCTTAATGGCGTTCAGCTGTTCAGTTATGAAATTAGAATATGAAGCCTCAGGGTGCATTCTGGATTTCTGTAACAAATGGAAATGCCAAATTGCATTTGAAAACAGTCCCCTCTCTGTGTTGCACCCATAGTAACAATTGTGGATAACAAAAGTACAGAGTAGCTTCTGTCCACACGTCATTGGGTCATGTTGCTACACTGAACCTTGACAGACCTTGCCTTACATTCAGCTCTCCAATATTCTAAGCATTATTCAGTGAATAACAGTTTGAAGTCGAAGGTTATACATACACTGTAGTCTGGGGTCCAATTAAAATCGTTGTTTTCGAAAACCACTACCACACAAATGTCATTTGTCCAAACGCTATAAGTTTTCTGGTCTAAAGAGGGTCGTTAGAACAGTCTACTTTGTGGCATTAAGGGTACAACGAAGTAAGTAGTTTTGTTTCATCGATAATGACGTCTTAAGAGAACTATTTATTTCACTTATAATTCACTGTCAGCGGTACCACCAACTTCAGCTTGGGTTTCTCTATCGTATCTACGTTCCTTCTCCTCTCTTATCACACTATCCGGAACATTATGGTATAAGCAAGCCTGCTGTACCTATTATCCACTATCTAACCACCAGATGCACATCTCACTCCCAGGGTGGTCTGGTATGAGACATGGAGAGAGAGAGCGGGAGGAGCGGGCAACTACCAAACTCTAACCAACATGAGACACAAAATAAATAGTCCCAACAGCACTCTAACCCAGGCTTACAAGACAACCAACTCCTAGATACCCAAGGACTCAAAATAGCAACATACACGACTTCTTTATGAGCTCACCAAATTAGAAGTCTCGCAACCCTTATGCGAGTACTTTCAAGGCCTACGATTCACAACCATGTGTACTCTTTCTGGCATTGACCAATCCTATGGGCATCTAAAAAGAAATCAGTACGCGACCACCCACAGACGGACCCATCAGAGAAAGATAAATTGTAGACTCCACAAAAAGTCTGCGTTCATCCTTGGGGAGCAATTCCCAAAATCGCCGTTGAACCCGTCACGAACGGTTGCAATGCCCGAATTCCTACAGACACAACTCTACAAAGAACCAACATACCAACACACAGTGTAATCTCTGTACAAACATAGTACTGCCAAGTATATACAAACCCATCGGGCACCATGCAGCCATGATACCGCATCTGCATGTAGACAGAAGCTGACTACGCTATGCTCACTTAGAGATGAACTAGTACTGTTGGTTGCAAAAAGTGCAAATCAATCCCAGACACAACACTGCACAAGGACCTGTTGTGAAGATGCAGAGAGAAACAGGTAAAAAAGGTATCTATATCCACAGTAAAACAAGTCCTATATCGACATAACATGAAAGCCGCTCACAAGACAGGAACAAGCCACTGCTCCAAAACGCACAAGAAAGCCAGACTACGGTTTGCAACTGCACATGTGGACAAAGATCGTACTTTTTTGGAGAAATGTCTCTCGTGGTCTGATGAAACAAAAATATAACTGTTTGGCCATATATGACCGTTGTTATGTTTGGAGGAAAAAGGGGGAGGCTTGCAAGCTGAGGAACACCATCCTAACTGTGAGCACGAGGGGTGGCAGCATCATGTTGTGGGGGTGCATTGGGTGCAGGAGGGACTGGTGCTATCTCTCAAAAAATAGATGGCATCATGAGGATGGAAAAAATTATGTGGAATATTTTGAAGCAACTATCTCAAACATTCAGTCAGGAAGTTAAAGCTTGGCGCTCGGCAAATGGGTCTTCCAAATGGACAAGTGACCCAGCATACTCCAAAGTGTGTGGAAAAATGGCTTAAGGACACAAAGTCAAGGTATTGACACAAGCATGTATGCCCAACACATATCCTCTACCACCAAAAGTACAAAAAACGGAGACCGCCTGCCTGACCTGTAAGCTCATCATTCCTATAGAAAATTTTGTGGCGCAGTCGACAAAGCCTGGCAAGAAGAAAACGATCTGTAGAAAACTGAGCAACACGCTAAGGCAGGCCAACGCATGACTCCACACTCAACTCTAACCCTCATTGTACAACATTGTCCACGTTTGTGACACCACTCTGTCACCGCGAGGAATGGACATATAATTCTAAGACGGGCAAGCTATATTGTGGAAGCTTGTGGAAAGGCTTAACCTTACGTCAAACAAGTGTATTGACTCAAGTTATCCCAAAAATACAAACACCAACGTATTAACGGCCAAACAGGGCAACACATGCCTCCAACTCAACATTAACACAGACACCACTATACACCCAACAACACTCGAAATACATCCCAATGTCATAGACCAACGATCAATGTAACTCGTGCTGAGCCTCTCTTACCCCAACAATCACTGCCAATACGAGTGAATTGCATCCACACTAGACAACATACACAACAACGAATGAAATCCAACAGTAACCCAATAACACTTCTAACCCCAACACACATCACATAGTACCTAACTGTCTCTAACCACCAGTACCTAATCTCATAATCACTTCTAAAAACTCAAAAATAAGTGACTGGCTGAATCCTCAAACCTTGACAGTACCAGCAAACCACACGAGCGCCACTAACTCTACAATCATGTTACAGAATAAACACTGCTACACGGCATTTCGCGAAAAACTAGTTCAACTAAACACCTAGATCCCCAACATACCCACCTTAACCGCGAGACCACACCTAACCAGACGATACACAACACATCTCGTAGTATACACGACTTCAACTGATATTAGACAAATATAGTCAGCAACCATGTGTTGATGAAGATTCGATAGTTACTGAGGTGATAGGGCAAGTATTGCAGTTAAAGTGTTCAGATATTTCTATTGAGATAACTAACACTGGTGAAGGCAATAAGGATGCCTGCAGAGGTCAAGGCGAATTAAACATGTTGTGGTCAATTAGGAATGGCATTCCAATATGGTAGCCACTATTCCCCTATATTTCTGCACTAACTACCATCAAGGGGCTGTCAAAAAGTAACTGCCTATAATAGGGAAATAAGGGATGGACCCATACATACCACAAACACTCTTTGAACCCAGGAGTAATCCAACACACTCTACCCCTAACACATTTTGTTCTAGTACTCAACCACCTAAACTCAAGAATACACAACACACTCTCTTAACTCTCTAAGCATGTCTGCTACTCTAACCCAACATAGGCGCAGAAACTCTAAACCCAACAATTACACATACGAATCGGCAGCCCAAACATACCAACACACGAGAGACCAAACAACTCTAAACCCCAACTATACCCCAAACACTACACTCTTGAGCGCAACATAACGTATAATCCCACACATCTACCCACATACCAACACACTCTTAGCCCCAACAAAGCCAACACACATTCTGTATCAACATACAATCACGGCTGTATTTACCATAGCAAACCCACACACACAACTGATCACAACGACAATCTCTATCAACTCAATATGTGAGCGTCCAACAACTCTAACCCAGACATTACAAACACACTCTAACCCAACAACAACCATCTGTAACGCCCACAAGCATATAGCGCACACTTACTCCTTAAGGACCCGAGATTATAGCCAGCAACACACGTCTTATAGCTCACAAACATACGAAGACAACACACTCAACCAATCAATACTAACACACATCCGCATTATCCGCAGACGCAATCAAGATCCGTCCTACACCCAAAACACACATCTTAACCCAACAAGTACCTCCACACTATCTCACCCTAAACCACGAACAACACGACACCAGCTAGCCGTGTCACCTGTAACACCCAAACATACCAACACACCCTACACCCAACATCCTACAACACTCTCTTACTAGACCCAACCACAACATACAATACACTCTAACCCACCTACCAACACACAACCCAACACACCGTAACCCAAAACCTATACAAAACCTTACCACACATCCTTGGCTCACTGGGAGAGGGAGGGAGAAAAATAATATATATATAAGAGCACGAGAGAGAACGGGAGGGAGAGAGAAGAGATATGAACTCAGAAAAAAGAAAACGTCTCATTTTTTGCAGGACCCTGTCTTACTCACATAACGAAACACTCCTAACCACAAACATATCCCACTAACCACAAGCCAATTATCATACACTCGAATACATCCCTAACATACCACACCAACTTCTCGAGACCAACCGCAGAGGTTTATAAAACACTACTAACCGCAGGCTATTCTCACACCAACTGACAACCCTCTATCACATGCAATTAACCGACAACAAACAACACTTAACAGACTCGTAACATGCCACACCTGACCCAAAACACGACCAACTACACTCAACTCGATATCAACACGCACACATCTAAACACCAACATACCAACACACTATGTACATCTCAAACACACGCTACAACCGCAGACATGAGCCAACACACTCCAGACCCAATACACTGCTAACCCAAACATACACAACAAATACTATAGCGGTCCAACAGTGTAGAAATTTAGGGACGACGCAAAAGAAGGGCTTTAATACTGAAAACAAAACGTGCTATCACGTGCATGTTAAGAGGCAGAAGGACTGCAGATTGGTGGCCTAGGGCAATAATTGCAATGCTCGTAATGTGAGGACCGCGCTAAGACAGAGCTACAGAGCCAGACGAGGTACAGAATAGCTGAGCTTCCGTCCTCTCCTCGTTAAGTGGCAGGCCATTTTGGTCAAGCCAACACGCGTTGCAGAACCCGCAGAGTCAACACTCGACCTACAAACACATTCTGTATCTACATACAAAAACAACTCTTCAAAACACCCAACATACGCCAAACTCTCTAAACCTAACCACAGAGAGCAATACAAGCCATCCCAACATACCAAACACGGACAATACCCAAACACCACACTACTAATACCCCACAACAATAGAGACCACACCCTAACGAGTTACACCAGGATGCAAACAATCCCTCAGTAATCACAGGTCTGCACCACACCAGCCAACCTAGCCCTAAGCCAGCGTACCCACATCACTACTGTAGACTCGAACATACCAGCACACCTCGAGAGAACCATACGTCCGAGACAACTACTCTAACCCAACAGAGAACACACACGCGAGACCAACATGAGCCAACACAGTGCTAACCCCAACTAGTTAAACAACACACACGTTAAACACGAGACACTACCACCGAACTACACTCACTAACCCAGAGCAATACACATACAACCTAAACAAACCCAGAGGCACGACACTGCTATATCCGATACAGACAAATCCCACCAACATAACCCGAGCATTAGCCGAACCACACTCTAAGCCAGAGCATAACACACCAAACACCACTCTAACCAACTACAGATCACTCGAAAACATCAACCTTAGCCAAATACAACGGTACTGCGCTAAAAACAGAAAGTAGCCTACTACCTACACTCGAACACCTCTACCCCAACAACACTTATGTTCTAACCGCAAGTATCCAACATCTATGTGTCTCACCGGGGTGAATGGTGGGATTCGGATTTAGCGTACAAAAGCTGCGCAATACCAATAGATACTGCTTAACAAACACCCACTCTAACCCGAGAGGAACGGCAACCTCGCTTACTGAGACGACGAACATACCGAACATACATCTGGCTAGACCGAAGACAAAACTCTAGAGCGCCAACATACCAACCAGACTCTAACCAACTAATCAACACACTCTAACCAAGCATGAGAACTACGACCCTAACCAACAACCACAGCGCTAACACAATCTAGCCGTGACTCACACTCAATTATACCCCCACCCAAGCACACCACGAGGAACCGCACCATTTGATTGCCAATCTCACACCACATCCAACAACCAACCACACTGTTCAAGGACATCCCTAGACATAACGTACCCTGAACTGTACTAATCACCACTGGGCAAGACATCCTTCTCCCTCATGGTGGTACCCTTACCCAATACACACTCTTGAACCCAACACTTTCCATCAACGACCAAGCTGAGCTCTATTCCTGACCATCAAACACCACTTCTAACCCAACACTATCCACGAACCAACACGATCTAAAATAACCCCAATACCTACCTAACACACTAATGCAAGATCTGCTCGTATCTGTGCGTGATTTGCCTGCAAGACAGGAATGGTCAGTGGTTGCCAAGGCCAGTCTCAATCCCATTGAGCAACGTCTGGGACCTGTTGGATCGGGTAATGGGTGAGGACTACGGCCATTCCCCAGCAGAAATGGTCCGGATTGCAGGTGCCTTTGGTGGAAGACGTGGGAGTAACATCTCACAGCAAGAACGGTGCAAATCTGGTGCAGGTCCGATGAGGAGGAATGCACTGGCAGTACTTAATGCAGCTTATGGTGCACACACAATATCGACTGTTACTTTTGATTTGGACCCCCCTCTCTCTGTTCAGGGACACATTATCGAACCCTCTAATCCTAAACTGTTAGTCCACCACTGATCTGTTGCGCATACTCAGTTTATGTCTCAGTTGTTTGAATCTTTGTCTATGTTCATACAAATATTTGCTGAAAATAAACGCAGTTGACAGTGAGAGAGACTTTTCTTTTTTTGCTTGAGTTTATATATACACCACTGCTCAAAAAAACATCAACAGATGAAACACCCATACAACACTAACACACACAGCCATCCCCAACCCAACAGACACCAACATCAGCTCTAACTGCAACAAAGGAATACTAACAACACATGTACCCAACATCATTACTTACAACTAACTCCGTATACACTCATATTACATTCTGAAAACACACTCTAACACCTAACATGATGCTCCGAACACACTCTTAACCACAAGACAATCACAAACAACACTCTAAATAGCACTAACATTACCACACATAGCGAGACAATCACACACTCTACTATTCACAACGCCATACCCATACGGAGCGATCTGAATTTGTGCACGTCACGACTCACAAAAATTAATAGTGGACAAAACCCACAACAAAACAACGCTGCTAGATGAATCCAACTTCGATAGTAAATAATTAGATCCATCCAACACTAAAAGAGGCAAAAATACAACATCGAGAGCCTCAAGTATTTTTATCGGTGTGAGATGGCCCAACGTCGAGTTCCTGCTTATGACCCTTACCCACTACACAACGCCTGGCACTTCCAGCACCCTCGCTGAATGAGTGCGCGGAATGTGTCCCAATGAGGAGCATCTCTCCCAGACCTGAGAGCCAAGCATACTGCCCGCTCAACATCCTGGACAGTCTGTGGTGCAACGTGGCGTTGGTTGGATGGAGCGAGACATGATGTCCCAGATGTGCTCAATTGGATTCAGGTCCTGGGGAACGGGCGGGCCAAGTCCATAGCATCAATGCCTTCCTCTTGCAGAAACTGCTGACACACACTCAAGCCACATGAAGTCTAGCATTGTCCTTGCATTAGGTAGGAACCCAGGGCCAACCGCACCAGAATATGGTCCTCACAAGGGGTCTGAGGATCTCATCTCGGTACCTAATGGCAGTCAGGCTACCTCTGGCGAGCACATGAGGGCTGTGCGGACCCCCCAAAGAAATGCCACCCACACACCATGACTGACCCACCGCCAAACCGGTCATTGCTGGATGGATGTTGCAGGCAGCAGAACGTTCTCCCACGGCGTCTCCAGACTCTGTCACGTCTTGTCACAGTAATGTGCCATGTGCTCAGTGTTGAACCTCATTATCTGTGAAGAGCACAGGCGCAGTGGAGAATTTGCCAATCTGGTGTTCTCTGGCAAATGCCAAACGATCCTGAAAAAGAAAGGAGGACCAAAGGCACTCTTCATATAATATAATTAAAATGCCTTTTTAGTATGGCATTGTTCAATAGAAAACAAAGTTGTTTAAAAACTGACGGCGTTTCGGCTGCATGGCCTTCCGTACAGGAGTACAGAAAAAAGGAGAATACAATGTCCTCTTTTGAAAGGCTTTTCAATTAGCCCTAATTAGAAGAGGGAGTGGTTACCAAATTGGACACACCTAGTAAGCAATTAACATGATAAAGAGTGAAAATACTGTAGCTATGGTTACATGAGCCTACAACTCCAAGCTAGAAGCATCAGAACACCCAAGAGAGTGCAGTTCCAAACCCTAACCATGGACTGGGAGAAGTGTCCAGAACAAGAAAGCAATATATTCACAGTACTCCGCCAAGACGACTCACAGGCAAAACAAACTGATGACATGTTCATGTTAAACACTCAATTTGTTTCTATTGTAAACATGGCCTACACTAATAAATGCATTTTAATTAAATTAATATGAGAGTGCCCTTGGTCCCTCTTTCTCTTTTGATGAAAGAATTTACACAAACTTTTACCAAAGAGGCAACCTTCTTAATACTAACCAAAATATACTATGTGTACCTTAGTAGCGCTTCCTTCCTCCCTTCTCTTACGTCCTGAGTCAACGGTGTTGGGGCTGTAAGCACAACCACCCATTCTGCTGTGGACAGCGAGGCCTGATAATGCGCTCAAATAATACTCAGAAACTGATAAACCATCATCAACAGCCAGCGACTCGAAGCTAACAGGGGACATAAGAATGCAGCCGGTAGATCACACAGCCCCGAGCCCTACTTTATACTGGAGCACGAATACACACGTATTGCATGTCAGCTGCTTCTGCACTAGACCGTAAGTGTGGAGTCTGGTGACACAGTGATGACGATACGTGGCCACAATTTGTGGTGGGGCCTGCTGGGGGTGCAATGCACCTTTGGCAGGGGGCAAGGGCTCGTTAGCTAGTCTGCACGTGCCTCGCAGCCAGATATCACCATGCTCCTCAGCCTTGCACAAAGTTGCGGGAGGTAGCGGTCCTGCGGAGCTGCTGCGTGGATTTTGTCGCCAGTGTCGCATGCAGGCCGCCCTGGATCGAGCGCTTTCTCCAGCGGCTCCTTGATGTTACTCGGCTGTCCTCATGTATGCCGCCTTCCATGCTCTGGGACACGTAGCCTGACAGCCACACAGCAAAACCTTCTTTGCCACAAGGCTCGCAGATTGAATGTGCTCAAGGTCACTCTGGATGAGTCTTGCGCAGTACCGCGAGGCCAACTTGTGTGGGGTGGTAGACTCCAGCTCTCTCGACCGTAACCGTATGAACTGAAGGCTTTGTGAGAATGCAAGAAGCACCAGTCCGACGTATCGCAGCGATAGGCAGATACCATGTGACCAAATAACACTCAACCAGAAACGCAAGTGAACTATGAGAAGTGGATCGTGGGTCAACCAACCTGCAGCAAATAAAGGCACGTGCGCTTATTAGTGGAAGGTGTTCTCCTCGCTAATATTCGCCTATAGATGTTACCACCTGTTTGTCATGCAGAGTACCCTGGCCAACAGGAGAAGTCGCACACTGTGAATGTGATTGTCAATTCGAGTGCCCTGTGCTGTCCTAAGGTGGACCAAATTGATTTCAGCAGAAGTGTAGATTGACTTGCGAGTTACAATCTGTGTGTGTTAAATTATCATGATGTTCCCAAATTATTTTTTTCGAGCAGTGTATTATATAGTTCTTAACCATAGAGAGAGAGAAAGAGAGAAGGGAAAGGGAGAGTATGATATAAACATCTTATGTAAAAGACACGCGGAAGACGGAGAGTTAGAATAAAATAATATACTCAGATCCTAATATATAGACGCTTACTCGCTCTGTTTACAGAAAAGATTCGGGGGGTACGGTCAACCTTATAAGAATGTCCTTTATGAAGTTTGTGATAATAGACAAAAGCGGATTCTTTATTGTCAAGATGTAAAATATCAATTTCAATTGATCAGATATACAAAAAGTGTAGACATTGATTAAGGTTGTAAATGACATATCTGTACTGGAACACAGGTCAGATATTTTTTGGTATGTATGGAATATCTACAGTAGCGTACGAGAGACCCCAACTATACAGCAACCAACACTCTGAGTTCCAATGGCACGCTTGTGTATGCACCCGCTTAGTATACCAAGTTTTCATTTTAAAAAGGCTACACTTGATCATGGAGAACAGACCCATATTTGCAATATATGTTAGCGGACAGCTGACGACTGTATGTTCCCACTGATATAAGAAAGGGGCAATAAACTTGTCCTTCTTTAGATCTAGTTGGTAGTATCTGGAGCACAGCATTGGGGTGGGTTCGATTTACAAAAAGGACTGAATGAAAAAAACAAGGTTCTTCTGAAACTAAATCGTTCAGTTCTATATATCTTTGTTCTGAAGAAGATGAGGCTATTCCATGCTGAGAACATTGCCAAGAGAACTGAAAATACCCAGCTCACAGTAACAACAAATCGCTGATGTGCTTATTACCCGTTGCAACTAGAACAGGCGCACAAGTGTCTATGAAAAAAAAAACCGTAAATAGAACGAGAAGTGGGAGTGTCTCTAGCCCCCCGATGGCACAATGGAGGCAAGAAAAGTAGACATTAGAGTGTCTAGTTTGAGAAAATAAAGACGCCCCACAAGTCCTGCAACTGGCAAAGTTCATTAAATAGTACGTGCAAAACACCTAGTCCTCCAAACGATCGAACAGTGAAGAGGGCGATCCGGAGGTTGCTGCTAAGGTCGTCTAAGGCACTCAAGGCATCGGAGTTCTCTCTGTCCATGTTTCTGTGGTTTTTATTGTACCCTTCTACTTTTGCCCATACTAATGCAGACGCTGTTCTTTTGAAAATTGTGCCAGTCTGAGGTTATGCGGGCTTTTAATCTTTTCCCCTTTGTATCTATATCCACAGTAAAACAAGTCCTATATCGACATAACATGAAAAGCCGCTCAGCAAGGAACAAGCCACTGCTCCAAAACCGCCACAAGAAAGCCAGACTACGGTTTGCAACTGCACATGTGGACAAAGATCGTACTTTTTGGAGAAATGTCCTCTGGTCTGATGAAACAAAAATATAACTGTTTGGCCATAATGACCGTTGTTATGTTTGGAGGAAAAAGGGGGAGGCTTGCAAGCTGAGGAACACCATCCTAACTGTGAAGCACGGGGGTGGCAGCATCATGTTGTGGGGGTGCATTGGTGCAGGAGGGACTGGTGCACTTCAAAAAATAGATGGCATCATGAGGATGGAAAATTATGTGGATATATTGAAGCAACATCTCAAACATCAGTCAGGAAGTTAAAGCTTGGTCGCAAATGGGTCTTCCAAATGGACAATGACCCCAAGCATACTCCCAAAGTTGTGGAAAAATGGCTTAAGGACAACAAAGTCAAGGTATTGGAGTGGCCATCACAAAGCCCTGACCTCAATCCTATAGAAAATTTGTGGGCAGAAGTGAAAAAGCGTGTGCGAGCGAGGAGGCCTACAAACCTGACTCCGTTACACCAGCTCTGTCAGGAGGAATGGGACAAAATTCACCCAACTTATTGTGGGAAGCTTGTGGAAGGCTACCCAAAAAGTTTGACTCAAGTTAAACAATTTAAAGGCAATGCTACCAAATACTAATTGAGTGTATGTAAACTTCTGACCCACTGGGAATGTGATGAAAGAAATAAAAAATGAAATCAATCCTTCTCTCTACTATTATTCAGACATTTCATATTCTTAAAATAAAGTGGTGATCCTAACTGACCTAAGACAGGGCATTTTTACTCAGATTAAATGCCAGGATTTGTGAAAAACGTTTAAATGTATTTGGCTAAGGTGTATGTAGACTTCCGACTTCAACTGTATAAGACAAATATGTCACACCATGTGTTTGAATTCGATAGTTACTGGTAGGGCAGTATTGCAGTAGGTGTTCAATATTTCTATTAGTAACTAACACTGTGAAGGCAATAAGGGATTGCTCAGAGGTCAAGGCAGATTACATGTTGTGGTCATGGAATGCATTCCAAATGGTGCCCTATTCCCTATATTCTGCACAACTACCTCAAGGGGCCTGGTCAAAAGTACTGCCCTATATAGGGAATAGGGATGCCATTTGGGATACAACATTTTTTAGTCTGTGACCCTCTTGTCTGTCTGTGGGGATTAATGTTGGGCTGGCATGTCCATGCAGATGTTTTACATGCAGATGTTTTACATGGTAATGTTTTACATGCAGATGTTAGGGGTGCATGCAGTAAAATAGGTATGTCTGATGGAGCATGTCTCCCCATGTCCTCCCTCCACAGACAGACAGGCCGTGTCACCTCCACCATCTGGAGGGAGGGAGGGAGATATATATATATATAGAGAGAGAGAGGGAGGGAGAGAGAGATATATGAACTCAGCAAAAAAAGAAACGTCTCTTTTTCAGGACCCTGTCTTTCAAAGATAATACGTAAAAATCCAAATAACTTTACAGATCTTCATTGTAAAGGGTTTAAACACTGTTTCCCATGCCTGTTCAATGAACCATAAACAATGAATGAACATGCACCTGTGGAACGGTCGTTAAGACACTAACAGCTTACAGACGGTAGGAAATTAAGGTCACAGTTATGAAAATTTAGGACACAAAAGAGGCCTTTATACTGAAAACAAAACGTGCCTTAGGCATGTTACAAGTAGGCATGAGGACTGCAGATGTGGCCAGGGCAATAAATTGCAATGTCCGTAATGTGAGACGCCTAAGACAGAGCTACAGGGAGACAGGACAGAAAGCTGATCGTCCTCGCAGTGGCAGACCATGTGTAACAACACGTGCACAGGATCGGTACATCCGAACATCACACCTGCAGGACAGGTACAGGATGGCAACAACAACTGCCCGAGTTACACCAGGAATGCACAATCCCTCCATCAGTGCTCAGACTGTCCGCAATAGGCTGAGAGCGGCTGGACTGAGGCCTGTAGGCCTGTAGTAAGGCAGGTCCTCACCAGACATCACCGGCAACATGGGCACAAACCCACCATCGCTGGACCATGGGCACAAACCCACCATCGCTGGACCAGACAGGACTGGCAAAAAGTGCTCTTCACTGACAAGTTGCGGTTTTGTCTCACCAGGGGTGATGGTCGGATTCGGATTTAGCGTCAAAGGAATGAGTGTTACAGACCGAGGCCTGTACTCTGGAGCGGGATCGATGTTGGGGTGAGGGTCCGTCATGGTCTGGGGGGTGTGTCAGCATCATCATCGGACTGAGCTTGTTGTCACTGCAGGCAATCTCAACGATGTGTGTTACAGGGAAGACATCCTTCTCCTCATTGGTACCTTCCTGCAGGCTCATCCTGACATGACTCAGCATGACAATACCACCAGCAATACTGCTCGTTCTGTGCGTGATTTCCTGCAAGACAGGAATGTCAGTGTTCTGCCAAGGCAGTCTCAATCCCATTGAGCACGTCTGGGACCTGTTGGATCGGAGGGTGAGGACTACGGCCATTCCCCAGAAATGTCCGGGAACTTGCAGGTGCCTTGGTGGAAGAGTGGAGTAACATCTCACAGCAAGAACGGGCAAATCTGGTGCAGTCCATGAGGAGGAGATGCACTGCAGTACTTAATGCAGCTGGTGGCCACACCAGATATCGACTGTTACTTTTGATTTTGACCCCCCCCTTTGTTCAGGACATTATCATTTATGTTAGTCCCATGTCTTGTGGAATCTTCAGTTTATGTCTCAGTTGTTGAATCTTGTTATGTTCATACAAATATTTGCTGAAATAAACGCAGTTGACAGTGAGAGGACTTTTCTTTTTTTTGCTGAGTTTATATATACACTGCTCAAAAAAATAAAGTGAACACTAAAATAAACATCCTAGATCTGAATGAAGGAAATATTCTTATTAAATACTTTTTTCTTTACATAGTTGAATGTGCTGAAACAAATCACACAAAATGATCAATGGAAATCAAATTTATCAACCCATGGAGGTCTGGATTTGGAGTCACACTCAAAATTAAAGTGGAAAACCACACTACAGGCTGATCAACTTTGATGTAATGTCCTTAAAACAAGTCAAAATGAGGCTCAGTAGTGTGTGTGGCTCCACGTGCCTGTATGACCTCCTACAACGCTGGGCATGCTCCGCTGAGGTGGCGAGATGGTCTCCTGAGGAGATTCCTCCCAGACCTGGACTAAAGCATCTCCGAACTCCTGGACAGTCTGTGGTGCACGTGGCGTTGGTGGATGGAGCGAGACATGATGTCCAGATGTGCTCAATTGGATTCAGGTCTGGGGAACGGGCGGGCCAGTTCCATAGCATCAATGCTTCCTCTTGCAGAAACTGCTGACACACTCCAGCCACATGAAGTCTAGCATTGTCTTGCATTGAGGAGGAACCCAGGGCCAACGCACCAGCATATGGTCTCACAAGGGGTCTGAGGATCTCATCTCGGTACCTAATGGCAGTCAGGCTACCTCTGGCGAGCAAATGAGGGCTGTGGGACCCCAAAGAAATGCACCACACTGACTGACCCACCGCAAACCGGTATACTGGAGGATGTTGCAGGCAGCAGAACGTTCTCCACGGCGTCTCCAGACTCTGTCACGTCTGTCACATGTGCTCATGTGCTCAGTGTGAACCCATTATCTGTGAAGAGCACAGGGCGCCAGTGGAGAATTTGCCAATCTGGTGTTCTCTGGCAAATGCAAACGTCCTGAAAAAGAAAGGAGGACAAGGCATTTCATATAATTAATTAAATGCCTTTATTAGTATGGCATGTTCAATAGAAACAAAGTTGTTTAAAAACCGACGCGTTTCGGCTGCATGGCCTTCGTCAGGAGTACAGAAAAAGGAGAATACAATGTCCTTTTTGAAAGGCTTTTCATTAGCCCTAATTAGAAGAGGGAGTGGTTACCAAATTGGACACACCTAGTAAGAATAATATCAATCATGAAAAGGTGAAATACTGTAGCTATGTTATCATGAGCATACAACTCCAAGCTAGAAGCATCAGAACACCCAGAGAGGCAGTTCCAACCCTAACATGACTGGGAGAAGTGTCCAGAACAAGAAGCATATATTCCACAGTATCCAGACCACAGCAAAACATGAAATGTTCATGTTAAACAACTTTGTTTCTATTGAACATGCCATACTAATAAGGCATTTTAATTAATATATGAAGAGTGCCTTGGTCTCTTTCTTTTTGATGACCAATTTACATTTTTTACAAAGAGCACTTCTATTCTACCAAAATATACTATAGTGTACTTAGTAGCGCTTCCTTCCTCCTCCTTCGTCCTGCACGGTGGTTGGGCTGTAAGCACAACCCCACTGTTGGACGTGGGCATAACAACCCCTCATGGAGTCTGTTTCTGACCGTTTGAGCAGACACATGCACATTTGTGGCCTGCTGGAGGTCATTTTGCAGGGCTCTGGCAGTGCTCCACCTGCTCCTCTTGCACAAAGGCGGAGGTAGCGGTCCTGCTGCTGGGTTGTTGCCCTCCTACGGCCTCCTCCACGTCTCCTGATGTACTGGCCTGTCTCTGGTAGCGCCTCCATGCTCTGGACACACGTGACAGACACAGCAAACCTTCTTGCCCAGCGTCGCATTGATGTGCCATCCTGGATGAGCTGCACTACCTGAGCCATTGTTGTGGTTGTAGACTCCGTCTCATGCTACCATAGAGTGAAAGCACCGCAGCATTCAAAAGTGACAAACATCAGCCAGAAAGCATAGGAACTGAGAAGTGGTCTGTGGTCACCACTGCAGAACACTCCTTTATTGGGGTGTCTTGCTAATTGCCTATAATTTTCCACCTTTTGTCTATTCCATTTGCACCAGCGCATGTGAATGTATTGTCAATCAGTGTTGCTTCTAAGTGGACAGTTTGATTCACAGAAGTGTGATTGACTTGGAGTTACATTGTGTTGTTTAAGTGTTCCTTTATTTTTTTGAGAGTGTATATATATATATAGAGAGAGAGAGAGAGAGGGAGGGAGAGAGATATATCTATATGTAAGAGAGCGGGAGGGAGGGATATAAATAATTATATACACTCCCGTTCAAAAGTTCGGGGTCACTTAGAAATGTCCTTGTTTTTGAAAGAAAAGCGATTTCTTTTTGTCATTAAAATAACATCAAATTGATCAGAAATACAGTGTAGACATTGTTAATGTTGTAAATGACTATTGTAGCTGGAAACGGTAGATTTTTTATGGAATACTACATAGGCGTACAGAGACATTATCAGCAACCATCACTCCTGTGTTCCAATGGCACGTTGTGTTAGCTAATCCAAGTTTATCATTTAAAGGCTAATTGATATTGAAAACCCTTTTGCAATTATGTTAGCACAGCTGACAACTGTTGTTCTGATTAAAGAAGCAATAAAACTGTCCTTCTTTAGACTAGTTGAGTATCTGGAGCATCAGCATTTGTGGGTTCGATTACAGGCTGAAAATGGCAGAAACAAAGGGCTTTCTTCTGAAACTCGTTCAGTCTATTCTTGTTCTGAGAAATGAAGGCTATTCCATGCGAGAAATTGCCAGAAACTGAAAATCTCGTACAACGCTGTGTATATTCCCTTCACTGAACAGCGCAAACTGTCTATAACCAGAATAGAAAGAGAAGTGGGAGGCCCGATGCACAACTGAGCAAGAGAACAAGTACATTAGAGTGTCTAGTTTGAGAATAAAGACGCCTCACAAGTCTCAACTGGCAGCTTCATTAAATAGTACCTGCAAACACCAGTCTCAACATCAACAGTGAAGAGGCGACTCCGGGGTTGCTGGCCTTCTAGGCAGAGTTCCTCTGTCCAGTGTCTGTGTTCTTTGCCCATCTTAATCTTTTCTTTTTATTGGCCAGTCTGAGATAGGGCTTTTTCTTTGCAACCCTGCCTAGAAAGCCAGCATCCCGGAGTCGCTTCTCTCTGTTGTTGAGACTGTTGTTGAGAACTGGTTTTTTGAAAGAACACAGCCTGTTTGATTCCTAACAGAAGACGTGAGGCTCATAGCTGCTGAACTAAATAGCCAAACCCAATCAAAGTAGCACACCATGTAGGGAAGTGGTGCTTTGGGATTGCACGTCTGTCTGTATCCTAGCCACAGGAAAGCCACAGTGACTACTGGGGGAAGAGTGAATACAGGAGGGGTCACGTGATTACAGGGGGAGAGTGAATACAGGAGGGTAACAGTGACTCAGGGGGA
This sequence comes from Salvelinus sp. IW2-2015, assembly GCF_002910315.2. Classification (NCBI taxonomy): domain Eukaryota; kingdom Metazoa; phylum Chordata; class Actinopteri; order Salmoniformes; family Salmonidae; genus Salvelinus; species Salvelinus sp. IW2-2015. Next base: position 155,986 of record NW_019957698.1, on the reverse strand, counting down.
GAGTGAATACAGGGGGCCACAGTGATTACAGGGGGAGAGTGAATACAGGGGGGACCACAGTGATTACAGGGGGAGAGTGAATACAGGGGGGGCCACAGTGATTACATGGGGAGAGTGAATACAGGGGGGGCCACAGTGATTACAGGGGACGAGTGAATACAGGAGGGGCCACAGTGATTACAGGGCACTATAGTGATTACAGGGGGAGAGTGAATACAGGAGGGGTCACAGTGATTACAGGGGGAGAGTGAATACAGGAGGGGCCACAGTGATTAAGGGAGAGAGTGAATACAGGAGGGGCACAGTATTACAGGGGGGGAGTGAATACAGGAGGGGTCACAGTGATTACAGGGGGGAGAGTGAATACAGGAGGGGTCACCGTGACTGCAGTGATACAAGAGGGGGCAGTGATTACAGGGCACCACAGTGATTGCAAGGGGGCACACAGTGATTACAGGGAGGGACACCGTGGTTACAGGGGGGCCACAGTGATTACAGGGAGGGACACGTGGTTGCAGGGGGGCGCATAGTGATTACAGGGAGGGACACCGTGGTTAAGGGGGGGCATAGTGATTACAGGGAGGACCGTGGTTACAGGGGGGCACAGTGATTACAGGGCACCACGTGATTGCAAGGGGCCACAGTGATTACAGGGAGGGACACCGTGGTTACAGGGGGCCACAGTGATTCAGGGAGGGACACGTGGTTACAGGGGGGGCATAGTGATTAACAGGGAGGGACACCGTGGTTACAGGGGGGCCATAGTGATTACAGGGGGACACCGTGGTACAGGGGGCATAGTGATTACAGGGAGGGACACCGTGGTTACAGGGGGGCCACAGTGATTACAGGGAGGGACACATGGTTACAGGGGGGCATAGTGATTACAGGGAGGGACACCGTGGTTACAGGGGGGCCATAGTGGTTAAGGGAGGGACACCGTGGTTACAGGGGGGCCATAGTGATTACAGGGAGGGAGCCGTGGTTACAGGGGGGGCATAGTGATTACAGGGAGGGACACCGTGGTTACAGGGGGGGCATAGTGATTACAGGGAGGGACACCGTGGTTACAGGGGGGCATAGTGATTACAGGGAGGGACACCGTGGTTACAGGGGGGGCATAGTGATTACAGGGAGGTCAAGTGAGACACCGCCACAGGCTGCAAACTGTTTCGGGAACAACAAGGGCCATGTCACCACCACAGACCACAGACTGTTAGAGGACGATAAGGGCCGTTACACTGCCCAGACATAGACTGTTTAGGGGACAACAAGGGCCTTAAGTGAATTAACCAATGGATGGATTAGAAAGATAGCTGCACACAAGGAACAACATGACAAAGTAAAGAAATGGACACCTTCATTAGTTCCTTCCAGTATTCATGATTCGCTCTCATTAAAACACTGTAAATGATGTCATAAATCTTCACCGACAGTGTTCTGTCCACTACTTCACGTTTCCCTATTGTTGTAAGATATTAGACCTATACATTACTGACAGATGACGAGCAGTAATAGTAGCCCTGTGTGGTCCGCATGTCTCATAATATGGTTCACGTTAGCCCTAATGCACTCCAAGTCCTAATAAGCCTCACACGGGGTGAACAGGGCTGCTGATAAGGCATCGGGCCTCACCCTCGACCTTCTTGGTAGAGGAGAGAGAGAGAGAGAGATAGGTTTATCAGTGCGAGGGGCACCTACGCCCCATTCCTACGTATCTGATGACTGCCACTTGACACTGATAGACTCTTGTGTCCCCCATTTGAGGATAATGAGATTGTCTCTCGCTGCACAAAACACCACTGACCACAGAGCAGCTGAGAGATAAGAGAGAGAGAGAGAGAGAGAAGAGAAGAAGAGAGAAGAGAGGAAGAGGAGAGAGGGAGAGAAGAGAGGAGAGAGAGGGAGAGAGGAGAGATGAGAGAGGAGAGAGAGAGAAAAAGAGAGAGAGAGTGAGAGAGAGAAGAGAGAAGTGAGAGGAGAGTGAGAGAGAGAGAGAGAGAGAAGAGAGAGAGAAGAAGAGAGAGAAGAGAGAGAGAGAGAGAAGAGAGAGAGAGAGAGAGAGAGAGAGAGAGAGAGAGAGAGAGAGAGAGAGAGAGAGAGGAGAGAGAGAGAGAGAGAGAGAGAGAGAGAGAGAGGAGAGAAGAGAGAGAGAGAGAGAAAGGAAGGAAGGAAGGAAGGAAGGAAGGAAGGAAGGAAGGAAGGAGGAGAGGGAGGGAGGGGAAGGGAGGTAGAGAGAGGAAGGAAAGGAGGAAGGGAAGGAGGGAGGGAAGGGAGGGAAAGGGAGGAAGAGAGAGAGAGACAGAGAAGGAAAGAGAGAGAACACAGCCTATGTGACTCCCTAATTGAAGACGCTGAGGCTCATAGCTGCTGAACTAAATATCCAAACCCCCACCTCACCTACATACCCAAACCCATTCCACTGACAAAGAACCTGAGAGCAACAATAATAAAGATTGTTGGTGAAAAAGATGGAAGTGGGCGAACGGCCGTTGTCTTATTGGTGGAAAATGAGCATAGCTCCTAATAGAATTCCACATGCTGTCTTCCTCAGGTAGAGTAGGAGGAGGAGAGCAGGCAATAAAGGGCTGGAAGGGAAGAAGCTGACTAATTGAAAAGAGCCAAGCAGAGCGGAATCTGATACCGCCGCCGCATCGTTCGCTTCTCTTCTCCTCCTTTCTCCCCCATGAAGCCCATCGGAGCCTCGTGTGATCTCAAAAGGCATGGAGGAGCGAAAAGCGGAACGAACAGAGCCAGGCAGGCTGGAAAAACTGTTGCTCACACGCTGATGTGTACTCTTCCCTGTGTGGACAACACGCTGTGACGGAGTGCCTTTGTGCTCTCATTTGAAGGGTTGATGCTGCCTTGGGCTCAGGCTCAGATCCTTCTATTCTCCCCATTGGTTTTGGCTTGACTGATGCAGTGTTGCACAGCCTCCATGCCAAACCCTCTAGGTCACACACACACATATTCATTCCATTCACACATTATGTAACAGAGGATTTTTATTTTCTTTTTCAGAAAAGCGTGAAGGATATGTATTATTTTGGCATGCACTCAGCCAGGCATACACACACACACACACACACACACACATCACACACACACACACACACACACACACACACACACACACACACACACAACACACACACACACACACACACACACACACCACACCACACACACACACCACCACACACACACAAACCACAAACACAACAGCCAAAAACATAAACACTTTCGCTCCCATAAAAACATGAACACATATAATCATACCTCTCCATACACTGAGCAGTGGTGACTTTTTTACTTTGAGCCAAGCGCTGCTCTCATCTCACTGTTTATGTATGTCTCCACTAGCCGGCCAGTCAGAGAACAAGTGACACAGTGAGGTAGAGTCAGGACTCAGCTTACAGGTTCCCGGTTCCAGGTTCTATGTTCCAGGTTCCATGCCCAGGGCCCTGGGTGACACTGCAGCGAGGCTGCATCACAAGGTTCCAGGTTCTAGGTTCCAGGTTCTAGGTTCCAGGTTCCATTCTGGGGCCCTGGCTCAGCCTGCCTGGGACAGGTGGGGAAGGGAGTGTTTGGGAAGGGAGGGGTGGGGACTGTTGGCTGGCTGCACAGGGTTTTCTGCTCCAGCAATAAAAATGCTAATCAGGTCCGATTCCCTTGGTGACATGCTCTATGTAAAACAGGTTAKAGTTCCCAGCTYCAMATRTGTACTCTCAATTTACCASTTGKCCTTTCTTTATTCTMATCTCTTGATGTGGTCTTCATTAAGATGCGATCGACTGGATGTTTGTACACCCCTCCCTCTCTCTCTCTCTCTCTCTCTTTCTCTCTTTCTCTCTGTCTATCTCAGGCTAATGACAGCGGCTGGGCTGAGCTGGGCGCGTGTGTGTGTGTGTGTGTGTGTGTGTGTGTGTCATCCAGCTACACTCTAGCTTTCACACTGATATAATGGGGAGACTTTTTGGTCTGATAAGAGGAGTTGTGTGGTTGGTAATTAAAGGTCAGAGGAGCCAGGAGATAAAGAATCGTCCAGTAGAAGTGGGCGATAGTCAACAGCGTCTCTCAACAACCTTTTTGTGCCTTGTTCGTTATCTTAATATCTCAGTATTAACAGCAATCATTTAAACATTAAACACCAAGGTTTTTGTTTAATGTTAGACTCAACCTTTCTTCCACAACCCCCTTTTATTTTCCCAGGACAAAACAGAACTGAATGGGGAAAATGGAAAACAAACATTAATCTGCATAATGTCGCCTTTGTCCCCATTTCAGCCTCTTTAACTTTCACATTTAATTAGTTTCAGGCCCTGGCGGGGTGAGATACAGGGGGTTTGGGAGAACCCCCCCAGGGGCTGGTGGGAGTCCATTCCCCAGAGACCTGTTATGACAAATAAGATGAATGTCACCCCAGTCTCCAGACTGCCCCAGATTAGACTGATAGGTGATTTTCTCAAGAGAAGGCCCATATATGAAACGCTACGCATATGTCTGTGGTGGGCGTTTGGGATGGGGCGGACAAAGAGTCATATGGACATGAGAGTAATAGGACACACATACACACACATACGCACGCACGCACGCACGCACGCACGCACGCACGCACGCACGCACGCACGCACGCACGCACGCACGCACGCACGCACCGCCACGCAACGCCCACTACACACACACACACACAACACACAACACACACCACACACCACACACACACACACACACCACACACACACACACACCACCACCAACACACACACACACCCCAACCCCCCCCTCATGTGTCCTAATGACCACTCATGCATGGGGGGCAGGGGTGAGGGGTCAGAGAGGGGCCCCAGCAGGGGGTACCCCCATCTTCAGGGGCACTGAAGCGATGTATGAGATGGGGAACCTGGCAGTCAGATACTCCTGGCAGACAGGACACATGTGTTGTGTGGGATGAAACCCATATGATCAGCTTAGATAGATAGTCTAGACTGCTTGATATGCAATACATGTTACCCTTAGGTTAATACGCCTGCACCCCATTATCATAAACAGATAGAATTTGAAATAGTTTGTTTACTTAACACATATATGACTCTAAATTCAATGCCACCCAGAGTCACTAGATACCTGTCTGGAAATGCCAGAAAAGTCAAGCGTATGAACGTTTGTCAGCACCGGTAAAGCAGAGGGTGTATTTTCTGCCGGTGAAATTTTCCGATGCCACTCTGAGGTAAATGAATGTCTCCTCTATTCTGCTGCCTGCTCACTGCAGCAGCTCTCTGGCACACTTAGACATCCAATAGTCTGAAAGCAATTTACTTCAACACTTCAGTGAACCCCCAGACAGGCTGATGCATGGCCACTATATCCCTAAAGTCTTATAGAATCACAAATCAAGGCAACAGGGATAGAGCAGCAACAGTGTAAAACAGAAAGAAGAAAAAAATAACAGAAAATATCTCTTGGAAGATAGTAGTTTTGTCCCACAAAAATAATTGCCTAAAACTTTTACAAAAGATACAGTGTGGACTCAACAAACGCTCATTATAATTGTGTTGTGTGTGTATTCGGATGCAATGTAATATTTTTTGCCCTTGCGTCATCATCCAATTTCTTACAGCTATTAAATGAGGGATTCTAATGAGGATTCTCGTTCATTTGAAATAGTTCTGCTAACTTGTTAGTTATGCCTGTTTATCTGAGGTCACTGAAGACGCTGCTCTCTCCATTTTACAGAAGGAATGTAACGCATGATGGCAGATCTTTACATCCAACATTACATCACAAACCATAAACCATTCCTAGCTCCAATCCAGAAGTAATTTGGAATTTTTGGATGTCTGGCACTAACTTTTTCTCAGTTACATATTTATGAAATCTATATGTTTTAGGGGGCATCCGAGGACCAATTCCACCTCTCTAGATATACAGTATAATATCTGCATGGGTGTGAGAGAAGGTAAGTCACTTTACCCAAAGAAAAGGATTCAGCAAAATTTCAATACAGCTCTACTTCAAGGTGGGAGACAATACGGCGGCCTCTAATATTTCATGATCCCCCCCCGATCCCTTTACTGGCTTATAGCGCTGACAAAGCCTCTAAGTCTGCATTACTGGCCCATACAATACTATAGTCTGACCATGGAAGGGACATTTTCTGATGAGATTTTAAGGCTGGAATGTCTGTTTTAAATCTTCTTGAGGTGACAGTGGCATCTATAGGCATTAATAATATAGTGGGAGGCTGTAGTGATGACTCAATGCTTTGGTAGAGGAGGTAGCTGTCCTTATCTTACAGATAAATATATACCAAATGGCACCCTATTCCCTATATATAGTGCACTACTTTTGACCAGGGCTCTGGCCTAAAGTAGTCCACTATAGAGAGAATAGGGTGCCATTTGGGATGAATCCATAGATTACGTTTTAGTTCCAAAGTGTGGTTATTGGTCTATAGTACAGTTGTCATGTCCTCCATACTAAAGCTAGTTGAATTTCCCTATAACCTTAAATGGACCGTGTCTTTTATACCCAGTACTCTACCCCAAAACAATGTTTTGTTTGCTTAGTGAAGCCGCATTTATGCATTTTATGCATTTCATAAATAATTAGGGTACCACCATACATCATGAACCGACGGTATCAATATACATATGTTAATTAACCCATGGTCCCGTCAGCTGAGCCCATCGTTAATGTGTCACACACACACACACACACACACATCTCTCATTAAACAGCCGTGGGCCTCGCCCACCGGACACCAACCCCTCCATCAAGGTGCTCCCTCTGCCCTGGACCTTGCCTGCATCCAGCTGCCATGCCTGGGTAGTGGCAGGCAGACGGGTAGGCAGACGGGCTCTGCAGCTGCCTTCTCTCTCAGGATCAGGACCACACCAACCATGTCCAGGTGGAGGCCAAGCCAAGGGAGGGGAGGAGGAGCTGGGGTGGAGAGGGGGTCGGTGGAAGGAGGAGGAGGTGGTGGGTAGACCAGATGATGATAAGTACAGGAGGGAGTCCGAGGGTCAAGCTTGGGGTAGACAGGTAATGGATGAAAGGGGGTAAATTACATCATGTTATTGTAATGTTGTTGTAATGTTATTGTAATGTTGTTGTAATGTTATTATAATGTTATTGTAATGGTGTTGTAATGTTATTGTAATGTTGTTGTAATGTTGTTGTAATGTTATTGTAATGTTATTGTAATGTTATTATAATGTTATTGTAATGTTATTGTAATGTTATTGTAATGTTGTTGTACTGTTATTGTAATGTTGTTGTAATGTTGTTGTAATGTTGTTGTAATGTTATTGTAATGTTATTATAATGTTATTGTAATGTTATTGTAATGTTATTGTAATGTTATTATAATGTTATTGTAATGTTGTTGTAATGTTGTTGTAATGTTGTTGTAATGTTGTTGTAATGTTGTTGTAATGTTGTTGTAATGTTATTGTAATGTTGTTGTAATGTTATTGTAATGTTGTTGTAATGTTATTGTAATGTTGTTGTAATGTTATTATAATGTTGTTGTAATGTTATTGTAATGTTGTTGTAATGCTATTATAATGTTATTGTCGTAGAAGATGTGTTCAATTAACACCAATTCGTTGTGTGTTTTCTCTCTCGTTAGGCTGGACAATTAAGGGTTAGCTATTCGGAGAGGAAGTTGTGTGAAATCCGAAGGACTGGATTTATAGCAGATAATTGGGCTTAGAGAGCTCCTCTCACCCACTTATAAAAAAGGGAAAACAAATCCTCTTAACTTTGTAATGAAGAACTGACGTGGAAGATGAAGCATTTTCAGAGCTGTGTTGTTTACACAGTATAAACATGATGGAAATGACCACAGTAAGACTAAAGGAAATAAACAGGATATGGGTGGTTGGGTCTACATAGTGAGGTTGTTTTGTTAATCAGTCCCAGCCATGGTCATCTCTTCCCAAAGTCTATTGTTTTCAGCTGGATCCAGTAACATTGTCTGGTTCACAAATGGCACCTTGTGCACTTTATAGTGCACTACATTTAACCAAGGTCCATAGGAATCTGGTCGAAAATAGTGCACTATTTAGGGAGTAATTTCCTTTCTCCACCAAGTGTATTGGTGTACTGACTAACACCAACTAGTGTTCTGCTTTGCACTGTGCACATAGACATGTCTGCCTGCAGATACTTTGCACATCTGCTGCTGATCAAGTTCTGGATTTTTAATTAGGTTTATTTTGGCATCTACTACAGGGATCTACCATACCGCTGGAGAGAATGCAGGTGCCTTGCCTATCTATCTAATGTATCTATATTTTCACTAACACATCATGCCACAAACCACTTGACCTTCTCTTTGTCCTCTGTAAAATGGTCCAGGAGACGTTCTGTTTACATTTGCCGAATGACAAAACGAGTTAATTTGAATATCTATTGTTTAAAACTCACACGAGAGAATTAAATGTCAATGAGTTCTTTTGATTTGGGTTTTGGGTGTTGCGGAACCATCCCCAGACTAGTATTATGCAAATTAGAGGCGCGCGAGCTTCTATATTTGTCATGCCTTTTTTAAGCTGAACTCAGCAGTTCCCGGGAATTTTCTTTGCGCTAGGTGAGGCGCAAGCAGAATGGACTGTTTTCTCTTGTCTTTTTTCTTCCCTTCCATAAACAAGTCAGGTCACCCCTTCCCGGTTATCCTCAGGCATGGTATTGTGGAGTTTGTTAACTGCAAAGATGCAAGGTGATTTTATGCCCTGTTTCCGCAGTGTTGTGGATAGAGCTGGGTTGTTTTAGTCCCCTATATTCGGTGTGTTAGATAGGGGTCAGGTGTGAGTCTACAGAGGTTACGAACTGCTATAATCAGCATGAAAAGCATAGGCTATATCCCTGATGCAAAATATTAAATAATACAATAACCTTCACACATAGGCTAAAATAGACAGATTATGGTTACGTAATTCTGATGAAGGTTAACATATATTTACAGTAGGCCTATTCCTATTTCTGTCCAATGTAAGCATAACCTACAGTGGGCCTACACAGGAAATAATAGTAGCCTAATAGGTGCGTAGCCTATGTGTATTAAAGTCGTATCAAAACTTGTAGGTTATAGCATATCCGGACTGCAGTGCACATGTGACCCATACAATGGCACGGGGCACGCGGGGGACTAACCGGGCGCTGACACAAACACAAAGGCGTCCTGCTGCAGGAAAGAACAAAAAGAACACGATGTCAAACAACCAAGGATACTACTGCTCCTGGATCTCCGGTAATTGCGCACATATGGCCCCTGCAGGAATCATTGAGGAAAAATACCTTCTGGTACCCAGCTCCTGTGATTTGCATAAAGAGAACACCATTGGTTTATAGAGTGTGATGTAAAAAAGTGACCTGCAAGCCTCGGGCAACAGCCAGCATTTGATTTTATGGTTAGCGTCAGCGTTGGTTTGAAAACGTTGAGTGAGCGGGGGTTTGTAAAAGTTATTACTGTGATGGAAGATGCAGTCTTTTATTTTCTAAACATGAAGCTAGTAAGCTCATCCTTACTGGCCAAATAAAAATGAATTTACGTCAACTTATTGTCCCCTAAAAAAGTATCCTAAACGTGCTCATAATACTGTATCGCCAAATCAATGTGTCGGTGTAGTAAGAACATAGAACACAAATGAAATGATAGACCTACAGGACTAATAAAATAATATTATATAGCCTACTATTACTATCTGTCAGTGTTGCATTTATTGTGATGATTTACTGAAAATAAATAATGGTCAACACCATAATAAAACACGATCGTTATAAACGGAAGAAAAAAAAAGAAATCGTGGACGACTCACCAAGTCCATAAATCATCCTAGTTCAACGTTGGTCCCGGGAGATATCTTTTGATGGATTAAATTAAGCACTTCCATCTCCATCTCGCACATGATCGCAGCCATATAAATCCCAACAGCTGATCAACAGACTTCAGAAAGCCCAAGACCTTCAACAGAGTTCAGCACGGAGAGAGAGCGAAAGGGGGAAAAGCCGGAGCTAGCTGACAGGCAGCGTTTTCATCTGAGTGACTTTTCTGCCATTCTTTATACAATGAGTGGTAAATATTTACGTGGGAACTGTCAAATACTCCATTAATAAATGGACGCTCTGTGAAGTTTAAAACGAGCCAAATCCTGGGAGCAGTTACCAGCCTCTTTTCTAGGGTCGATCTGTGAGGAGACTGAGTACAGCTGCACGAGGAAGAGAGAGAGAGCGAGGAGAGGAGCGAAGGAACGGATCTCTCACTGTCTCGCAGCGGGGGTGCTGTCCAGTGCTGAAGCCTGCCTGCCTATACATGCACGCAGCACTGAAAGGGAGCTATCCAGTGCTGAAATTGCATTTCTTACCAGCGGAACACGGCGCTGTCGCACGTAAACCAGCAGCTCAACAAGGACTAGCAGCGTGAGGATTCGGAAGGGATCTCAGGCTTTTCTCCCCGTGCTGGCATCTGATCACACATAAATCGGCGTGCTGAAGAGCGATTCCGCCCATCTATACAGCTAGCCCCTTTTCAGCCCGCCTTGCATGAGGAGTGACCCATTGAACCACCGGACAAGTGTTGTTTTGTGCACCGTAGAACCATGCCAAGATCTTTTCTGGTCAAGAAGGTTAAGCTCGATGATTTCTCATCTGCTGATCTGGAGAGACATTATGGCAGGTCGAGGACCGACCTCAGCCTCCGCTTTCATGAAAAAGGTAAAGCTGTTAGAATCTGTGACTTTAACGTTAATATGCCCACACCATCTTTTATCGGCATGCACAATGTTTATCTTATATTGCTTGGTCTTCTATGTGTAGGCTATACTAAGTGCTTATTGTAGTCTATTTGCGCGTGGATAAGCTTGTTGCACATCGAGCTTTGCTGACCCGCGGTCACATTCTATTCAATACAGTCACATTTTGTATTTTTGTCGACTCTGCACATTTTCCGAGGCAGGGATATTTCAAGTGCTCTACAGCGGAGCACACACGGTTAAAACCATGTTGAGCTACATCTACCCACAAGTGTGCAACAGTCGAGTGTGCAAGATACTGTAGATTAGAATACGGCGTTATAGTGTATCCCTTTGGATCATTAGTCCAAGCCCACTACCATAGCCACACACAGAGACAGAAAGGATAGATAGAGAGAGAGAGTCTGTTTGTCTCTAAAACGAAGGCTTGATCATGTTTCAAGACATTATTTACGCTCTATAAAATACAGTGCGTGCACTTGCATTTGCATAACCAGACTGTATTTTTTTCCTGAAGTACATTTATAGAATATTCATCCACATTCCTATCTCTTGGTCATGGAGTACCCTGGGTGGACCTGGATGTAAGGGAGACTATGTGTACGTTGAGTGGTGCACATCGACCTATATTCTGAGAAAGGCAAATGCAATTATAACTGGAGTGATATTATTCCCCTTGCGTCTTTGTCCTTAAATGGGATAGCTCACTAATTGAAACTGAGAGATATTGATTTTTTTGGGGTGAAGTGATGTAGAAAAAAAATACCTTCTTCAAGAAGTCAATGTCTTTCAACCCACCTCTGCTGTAACTGTAAATGACTGACATAATAGGCTGCAGAGCTCACGCACTGTGAGTCACAATTGAAGCCTTGCAACTAGGGAGAATTACACTGTTGCATCAGTTAACATCAGTAGGCCAAATCACATAAATAATTTCACCCGTCTGTTGTTCTTTTCAATGCTACAGGGTACATCAGTGACTACATGACCCCGTCTGTCTACGACGGCGAAAGTGACAATGGCATCCACAGCGAAAAAGGCCCCTCTCCCAGCCCCATCTACGATGGCCTCCACAGCGACTACGGAGCACCGGACTCAGACCAGCCCGACAGCCCCCATTCCGAGATCTCCTCCGGCTACATCAACGGAGACACCGCCGTGAGCGAGGGCTACACGGTAGATGCCTTCTTCATCACGGACGGAAGGTCGAGGAGAAAAGTCATCAGCAGCCCCAGGACCATACAGCGTCACACGTGCAACGAGTGTGGAAAGACGTACGCCACGTCCTCCAACCTGAGCCGGCACAAGCAGACCCACCGTAGCCTAGAGAGCAAGATGGCCAAGAAGTGCCCGACCTGTGGGAAGGTGTACGTGTCCATGCCCGCCATGGCCATGCATCTGCTCACCCACGACCTCAAGCACAAGTGTGACATATGTAGCAAGGCCTTCAGTAGACCTTGGCTGCTGCAGGGACACATGCGGTCTCACACCGGCGAGAAGCCCTTTGGATGCGCACACTGCGGAAAGGCGTTCGCCGACCGCTCCAACCTCCGCGCTCACATGCAGACGCACTCCGCCTTCAAGCACTACAAGTGTAAGAGATGCAACAAGACCTTTGCTCTAAAGTCCTACCTGAACAAGCACTACGAGTCCGCCTGCTTTAAGGGAGAGTTCTCACCTATGAGCTCCATTGACGATTGACTTCTATAGTACCCATGAACATGTAATGAAACTTCTTCCAATGGTATCCCTATATTATTCCCTAGACAACCTGTTCCATGGTGACAGCACAGGTCTTATACCCTCCTGCAGCAAACAGCATCACTAAGGACATGTTGGATTACTCATGTAGCCTATACCCACACTTTTATTTCCATTGGCTATCCTCCCTTGATTGTTATAACAACAACAATTTGTTCAAGTATTATGAGCTGAAATATCATATGTTTGCCAAACTCACAGGACATTGAAAATGTCTTAATTTCCCTCAAAGGTCAAACCTTTTAAAGTATTGGATAATATTGTACTGGTGTTAATGGACACAAAAGTGTTCAACGTTGAGGTAAACCTATTTATTTATTCACTTATTTATGTAGGCCTATCTATTTATTAATGAATTTATTTATTTTTACTTCAAGTTTGTTTAGAATCTTCATTTGTACTTTAATTTACTTTTTGTTTTGCAAGCCTTCGTCGTGAATATGCCAAAGCATTTGACACTTTCTAAATATCCTCTTATTTTATTTGCCACTTTATAAACCTATTGCATGCAACAAAAAAAAAAAACGATAATAATGAAATCTATGCCAATTTAATGAAGCTTTGGATTTTTGCCAAAATCTAGATAGCATCCGGCGGCAATATTTCTTGGGAGTCTTATCATAAAAAACTATAGAGCAATAATGCATGGTATTAGTAACGCGTAATAATAATGACATCTTTCTATCCAGTACTCTTAGTAGTCATACACATTGAATATCAGGGAAAAGCCAGTGAGTGTGGTATTTAATGGATAAACTCATGGGGTGGGATAGGGAGCGGGTCCTTTTGTAAATGGTTACGCAACTGCCTGCCACGTATTTATCCTAGTCTTAGAACGTAGGCTTCTGGTGCTAATGGAATAGTTCCAGAACAATCCAGAACATCTCACCACCAAGTCTGTGGAATGAACGCCCGAGGCCCAAACGTCGGCCGGAGCTACCCCGTATCACATCTCTCACAGGTGGGCAAGTTTAGGGGTCACTTCTGAGATCCCTTGCACTGCACCAGGGCTCAAAATGATCAACACAATAAGATGACCGTACTCTAGCCATGATAAAGTCCATTCATCGTATTAAAGCACTTCCTTATACTACGAACGTTTCAACTTTTTAAAGATAGTAGCACAAGTATAGATTCAGGTAGAAAGGCCTTGTATTAGCTATAGGCTAACCGCTGTTTTTGTACTATGCTGATCAAAGGAAAATAACTGTTTATTACAAGATGCCTTGTACATAACCCTTTGATGAATCTAATATTTCTACAAACTGTAAAGAATCAAATTAATCTTATTTCTGGAGTTATTTTCCCTGGGATTTTTATGCCTAGTATTTGAACTATTTAAAAGCACAATGGCAGCGGACATTTTGTCTCACTTCATAATAAAGAATGAATAAAGACCTAACACAATACAGTCCATGTTTGTCTAAACCTTTTAGAGAAATCAGATAAGTAGACTTATATCTCATGTTTACATGATGAATTCCTGAAGTGTTTGTCTGTGATGATGTATTGTGGTCTAATTTGGCGTTGGACTGGGTGTAAGGTTTCAGACAGTGGGTCACGCCAGGAGCACGCGCCGTAAAGCAACAGCATGTTTCTGCAATAACAAGCCCTGTTGAATGCTCTTGTTGACACGGCGAGGCAGACTCCAGTGACACGAAACGATCATCTGTTGATCAAAAAGGCTGCGTTTTATACTGCACTGCACACCATGTGCTTTAGGGGGAATAGTTCGAGGTCATCACATATTATGTTTTTTAATCCAAAACATATATTTATTGAATTATTATTTATCTGATTTCTCTTTTCATAAATGTTGTGTTTTGCAAAGGGGGCCACGGTGACTTCAAAAGAAATATCTGCATGGACGAAAGCTCTGGACAAATCAAGATGGTTATCTCATTCAAAAAATATATAAAGTAACTGAAACTGAAAATAGTCCTAATCGAACAAATTCTGCAGTTTCCCTTTTATACTGAGCAACATTTGAGCACTTTCGCCGGAGGTGTCATGCATGTGGAGGTCAAGAGCGCTTTATTTACTAATGGAATAGCCCTTAAAGTTTAATTGATTACCATCGAAGCCTGCAGCAGGTTTGTTTTGGTGATGTCAGGAGTACAACTTTAACCTTGAGCAGACACGCCGCTCTGTGACTGGGGCAGAATACGCCTGCAGGCTTCCTCTCCAAGGTCCCCGGTGAAACCGTTATCTATCCGCGGCTCTAAGTCGCTTGCTTCAAAGTGACTCCTACAGATTGACTGCAAACAACAAGTTCATTACTGGGTAGTTCATGTGGATGTTTCACTTTTAACGGAGGAGAGAAAGGAAAGATGGAAAGATAGAGAGAATGAGAGAGAGAGAGAGAGAGAGAGAGGGAGAGATGGCATGGCTTTGAATATGTGATTTACATGTTTTTGAATGGTGTGGTGATGAGGAAATGTAAGGTTGGTGGTTGGTATGGTGATGAGCAATTTGAGGAAATGATGAGCAATGCAATGCAGACACTGGAGTTTGAGCACCAAGCCCTGAGCAGAGCACGACTCTTCCCTAGCTGGAGAATGAGCACCAAGCCCTGAGCAGAGCCCTGCTCCTCCCTAGCTGGAGAATGAGCACCAAGTCCTGAGCAGAGCCCTGCTCCTCCCTAGCTGGAGAATCAGCACCAAGCCCTGAGCAGAGCACGACTCCTTCCTAGCTGGAGAATGAGCACCAAGTCCTGAGCAGAGCCCTGCTCCTCCCTAGCTGTGTTGCAGCATCATGAGTCACAACCTTTATTATGCTGGAAGACCAAAAGTGCAGTCTCCCCACCACTCCCTGAGGCTGTGTGCCAGTTTCAAAATGTCTAATGATGATGCCACACGATGATGTCACTAGCTACTTAGATTCCACATCATACACACTCATGCATTGCCTCATTAAAGTCACAACTTTAACAGTGTGTACGTGTGTTGTGTGTGTGTTTGTGTGCGTGTGCATGCGTGTGGATGCAAGTGTGTGTGTATTACATCACCGTCCCTCAGACCACAAACCTGAAAGATTCAGATTCTAAGCATTGAGATCTCTTCTCCTTATTGGCCAAGGTAAAGGGCAGTGTACCCAGTGCAATAAGCCACATATCCACCGGCTCTATCTATCTATCTCTCTCACCACCACCACCACTTCCTCTCTCTCCCTCTCTCTGTGTCTCTCTCTCTCTCCCTCTCTATGTGTCTCTCTCTCTCTCCCTCTCTCTCCCTCTCTGTGTCTCTCTCTCTCTCCCTCTCTCTGCTGTCTCTCTGTTGTCTCTCTCTCTCTCCCTCCTCTCTGTGTGTCTTCTCCTCTCTCCCTCTCTCTGTGTCTCTCTGTGTGTCTCTCTCTCTTCCCTCTCTCTGTGTTCTCTCCTTCTCCCTCTTACTCTGTGTGTCTCTCTGTCTCTCTCTCTCTCTCCCTCTCTCTGTGTCTCTCTGTGTCTCTCTGTGTCTCTCTCTCTCCCTCTCTTTGTGTCTTTATCTCAATTCAATTCAAAGGGCTTTCTTGGCATGGGAAACAGATGTTTACAAATCTGCCAAATCAAGTGAAATAGATAATAAACAAAAGTGAAATAAACAATAAAAATGAACAGTAAACATTACACTCACAAAATTTCCAAAGGAATAGAGACATTTCAAATGTCATATTATGGCTATAGGAGATGTGCAAATAGTTAAAGTACAAAATTATCTCTCTCTCTCTCTGTGTCTTTCTCTGTCTGTCTCTGTATATATCTCTCTCCCTCCCTCTCTCTGTGTCTCTCTCTCTCTCCCTATATCTGTGTCTCTATCTGTCTCTCTCTGTGTCTCTCTCTGTGTCTCTCTCAATCGCTCTCTCTCTGTCTCTTCTCACTGTGTCTCTGTGTATCTCACTGTGTCTCTGTGTATCTCTCTGTGTATCTCTCTCTCCCTCTATCTCTCTCTCTCTCTGTGTCTCTCTCTCATTCTCTCTGTGTCTCTCTCTGTGTCTCTCTCTGCCATCAGCCACGAGACGACAGACAGTGACACTTTGATTAAACTAGCTGTGATGCAGAGATTATGCTAGCTGGCATGGTTCCCACACCACAGAGGCCCCATGCATGCCCCGGCCCCAGCTCCATCCGGCTTCGTAAAGATATTGTTAATCATGAAACTGCTTGCGTTATGTCACATACCATTTCCCCCCCGAAAAGGGCATGATTAATGAAATGATTCATCACGCTCGCAATATTATCTAAATGAATCCATTCATTCTTGTAAATCAGTTGTTCGCTCACACTGGACGACTGAGTACATCACTGGGAGGGAATATCAATTTCACTGTCGCATGCAAGTGTCGCCACAGCTTGCTGGCTCCCACTGGGAATTTATGCAGTGACCATCAATGTTTCTGAGATGTTTTATCTTCATCATTATTATTGTGGTGGCAGCCTCTGTCTTTACTCCACCTTAGATGAACCTCAGGTTGGTGACCTTTGACCGGGTACAGCTTGAGGTAATGTGTACCTCGGCATTAAACCTGAGGGTCATTATGCTGGGAAAAGAGAGAGAGAGAGAGAGAGAGAGAGAGAGAGAGAGAGA